>NW_008652676.1:3265-8308 GCF_000695815.1 Acanthisitta chloris
TCGGTGGAGCACTCTGACTACAGAGCCAAACTCTCCCAGATCCGACAGATCTACCACACGGAGCTGGAGAAGTACGAGCAGGTAACAGGCTCCTTCGCGGAGGGACGGTGGTCGTGGATGGTGGGAGAGGAGCTGCCGTTCTGCCGTGGATGTGCAACCGCCTGGATCGCTACTGACATCTATTGTTAGGACACTGTGGGCAAATGCAAACTGCCTCTGGGTGTTGGAGTGAAAAGATGCCTTTCTAGGGTTGGGGTTTTTTTGCTGGGACATAACATGAGAATAGGCTCAGCGTGGGTTGCCCCTTTGATTTCCACTTTTCACTCTTCCCCCAATATCTCACTCAAAATTGTCCTTATGAAGGAGGAGCCCTCTTTTTGATGCTGGCCCAAGTACAGCAGTTTTCCAAGCAAGATTTTAATTAAAATCTTCCTTGAATATATTTTCTGCTTGAAAAACTTTTTTTCCAGAGAAAATATTTCTTGCATTTTTTTGCGAAAAATTATTCTTAAAAATGAAAAACTATTTGGGTCATAAACACAGCTCTTGGGAACACTGACAGTTGCATGAAGAGCTCCACAGGCCAGTGCTTAAAACTGGTTCCTTTCAAATGCTTCCAGATGTTTTGCAGACCTCTCTTTGCCACTGTGTGCCTTGCCCTTGTGGTTTCTACCCTGAGGTTGTGGTTTGTGGAGTGTGAGCAGGAAGGCATCCCTCCTTTTTGGGTGCAGGACAGGGTCCACAGCCAGGGGCCAGGTGGGGTTTCGGGCCTCTGGTTTAGAGGGAGCAAAGCCCCTGTTTTACTCGGCTAACTGGATGCGTGGTGGGGCTGGGGGATGTCTTACCCCTTCAGGTGCATGTTGGCCAAGCTGAGGTATATTAGGTGGGTGCCCCTGGGTTGAATCTGGAGTCAGGGTGGCCAGGCAGGACCCTGGTGTTGGAGAAGCCGAGCACGATCATGCCATGAAAGGCATTTTGGCAGAGCATTAGAGGAGGAGGGGTGGCAGTGAGCAGGCAGAGGGCTGGTTGGAAGGATGACCTTTGGTGGTTCTCCTCAGCCTTTGCTGTCATTGCCTCGAGGCATGGAATCAGGATTGTGTGACAAGAGAGAGCCTCAGCTATCTCACATGGGTAGGAGTGGAGAGCACATCAGGGCTCATCTTTCAGGCCCCAGGCTGAAGAGGGAGAAAAGAGACCTTGTCCTCCCCTACCCTGGTCCAAGGAGAGAGACCCTTGGCACACACAGGGACAGGCATCAGGAAAGGACCTTCTGCTCCTTCCTCTCCTTGGGCAGGAGTTTTGTTTGTTTGCTGTTCTGATTCTGGTTTTGCATCATTTTTTGCTCTCCAAGGGGTCACACAGGTGAGAGAAGCCTTTACCCAGCCCTGCAGGGTGAGATGGGCCACATCTTTTCTTCTCACAACCAACTGACAGGGTTTGGATTTGCCACCAAGTTGTTTTGCAGATGGCTGTGTCAGTCCACACCTCCAGTATCACCTGCAGTGCTGCAGAACCAGGGCTCAGGGTTTCTCCACCTCCATCCCCCTCTCTCCAGTCCCATTGTTGGCAGCTCAGCACCTGACTCCTCAGGGCATCTGGCTGCTGCTGGGACAGCACAGCACTCAGTGGCAATTTTGCCTTTAATGCTCTTTGTTTCACACCAGAGGGAGATGAGTTGAAATTGCCCTGGTGTCTGGGAGCAAAGAAACACCCAGCTGAGAGCTCTTGTAGCCAGCACTCATCCCCAGTGGTCAGAAACATCAGCTGAAGCTGGTGCTGGGCAGTTGGAGGATCTTTGCTGGCTTCAGGGATCTCTCCTTGTTGGGTCTGAGCCATGGTGGAGATTCAGCTTGGAAGGATGAGGTGGGACACAATTGCCAGTCCACAAAATCAGTGTTTCTTTCCCCTGCTAGCCCCTTTTCCTTCTTATGGAGTGGGAACTGGGCATGCTGTCCCCAGAGCAGCTGCCCGTGTCCCAGGAGCACCAAAGGCTTCTCCAGCCATCAGTGCTGCTCTCAACTGGTTTTCAGGACTTGGTTCTGGGATTTAGAAGATCCCATCATGCCCATATTCAGGGGGATGAAATAGAGGGCAATGAAATGGCCTTCATCTGGCTTCAAAATTCCTCCCTTGTCCCTTGGCTCCTCTCACTGCCCTGTCCTCACGGCACAGCATGGGGACAGCAGGAGCAGCCAGACAGTGCTGCGCCAGCAGCAAACTAATTGGGATTGTTACCTGCTTGCCCTTATTTGTCAGGGCTCCTGCCTCACTCACATTTTAATTATTGTTATTTACTTCTTATCTGATGTGCCGAGAGTGCAGAGCAGGGCCGTGTCTCTCTGGAAGCACAAGGGGCTTTGCATGGATATGTGGTGATGGGATCCATCAGGGGTCACAGGATGAGGGACAGTGGGTCGAAAGATTCATGTTTCTCCTCAGATACATCTATAGCTTCTCGGTCCCATCTGGAAAAACACTGACTGGGACTTTTCATGGTTTGCATGAGTCCTAGGGCTTCACCTGCCCAGCTCTGTCCATGATCCCCCACAGGAGCAAAGAAACTGGCTCCTGCCTTTCTCAGCATGTTTGTTGGGAGTCTCAAGTTCTCTGCTTAGCAGAGGAGAGAAATTTCTCCCCCAAATAGCAGTAAACTCTTCCTCTGTGTCTGCCCTGAAAAATCCCAGCCCTTGAGGCCTCCACTCCTGTCTCCTTCCTTAGCAGCACTGCCTCTGTCCTTTCCTTGACGCCATCGAATGACCTTCCGATCCTGGGGTTTCTTTTGCTTTTCTTGCCATCCCAGGCATGCAACGAATTCACCACCCACGTGATGAACCTGCTGCGTGAGCAGAGCCGGACCCGACCTATCTCGCCGAAGGAGATCGAGCGGATGGTGAGCATCATCCACCGCAAGTTCAGCTCCATCCAGATGCAGTTGAAGCAAAGCACGTGTGAAGCCGTCATGATCTTGCGCTCCCGATTTCTGGACGCACGGTGAGTTCACCCCACCAAACCTTCCTCCCCACCCGCCATGGAGTGTTGTTCAGGTCTCAGAGAGGTGTTTTGAGGTTCTGAAGTGAATTCGGGTCCAGCTGAAGGGCCATGTCTCTTGATCTTGAGCCACAGAGGTTATTTACCTTCTGTATCTCTTAGATATCTGTGGCTCTGGAGGGAAGGGGACAGCAGTTCAAGACATCCAGCCTCTGTCTCAGGGAGGCACCCAGCTGTGCCTTGAGAATTGCACATCCTGATTTTGCTGTGGCAGAAGGAAACTGCAGCATATTGCAACAAACCTCTGTGGTGAAAACATGCACTTCAGTTAGGGATGAAAGCTAATCCTCCAGGCCACCATGTCCCCTCTAGGCTTCTATTCTTTTCCTTCTGTTTCCTTTGTTCCAGAGTTTTGATTTGCTGTAAAATTATTTCATTTCCCAAGCTGGTTACGTGTAGGCTGTGGCTTGGGCTGCAGCTTGCGATGGGGAGGAGAGACAGCTACACTGGGGGTACAAGGAAAGGGATAGCAGACAGATGATGCCTAGGTGTAAATGGAACTGACTTCCCCAAGGATATATCCAGTGCTGCTTCCTCAGCACAGAGCTTTTGAGAGTAGCAGTGATGTCTCTGGCCACGACAGCCATGTGTCAGGAGTCACCTTCCCAGGTGAAGGAGCTGGATGCCAGTTTTCAGACTCTTCTGTGAGCTGGAAGATACAGTGATAATTTGAGATGGAGAATTACTTGCTTTGGAAGGTGCTCAGTGAGGAGGCACCAGCAAGGTGCAGATGAGAAGCTTCCTGGCCATGAGTCTATTGCACTCCATGCTCCCAGGAGCTGGGAAAGGAGGGAGGCATGTGGGAAAGTCTGAGTATCTAAAACTGCATTCCTATTTCTGGATCCCCAGTACTGACTCCCTTTCTTTTTCCTTCTATTTCCTTTTCCTTCTTTATGTGAAGGCGGAAGAGACGAAACTTCAACAAGCAGGCTACGGAAATCCTGAATGAGTATTTCTATTCCCATCTCAGCAACCCTTACCCCAGTGAGGAAGCCAAAGAAGAGCTAGCCAAGAAATGCGGCATCACAGTCTCACAGGTGAGAGAGCTCAAAGACTGTACTAATGGGAAACCTCAGCATGGTGAAGGCCATTCCAGTCTTCAGACAAGTCAGTCATGTCCCAGTGTTGAGCGTTTAATTACTAAATGAGATTAGTGGAGGTTAGTGAGAGTGAATGGAAGAGCAGATGGCACTTGCAGATTGAAGCCGCGAATGGAAAAGGAGTGTTTGGGAGAGGATTTAGAAGGGATGAAGACTTCATGGGGCGATGGCTGTGTGTGCAGCCAAGGTGTTAACAGCACAGAAATGGTGTGGTTCCACCCACAGAGGCAAAGTCTTCTTCTGAAGGAATTAGTGCTGGGCTGGCTTGCAAGAAGAGCTTGCTTGAGCTGAAAGTCCTTTCTTCAAGCCAAGGGATTGAAAGCAGTAGGAAGAGTTGTGCAGATTTTTTTTGATAGGGTAGAATGGACAGGTCCTGGTAAGAAGGATCTGGGTCAGACAGGCTAATGGTTATAGTTCATGCTCAAGGAGGGTGGGCTTTCTCAGGCCCATTTCTCTCTGTCATTACCTTTATGCTGCAGAGCATGACATCTCCCTGGCTTGCATATCCTTCAAAAAGGGGTAGTCAATAACGACAAACTGAATTATTTCCATACGTTCAAGGCAGCCACGTAGTTCCTGGAGTCTGTAGCTTTGACCTGGGAGCTGCTGGGATTTCTGAGGTTCACAGTCAGTCCTTACATGTTCAGCCATACATTGCTCAGGCCTGCCCTTCTTTATTTCCTCTCTTTTTGGAGCAAGCTGTGTGATTGAAAGCCAATCTTTGTGGCCTCTGGTAGTCTTGTCCTCGCGTGAGCTTAGCGGTCCCTCTAGGCTCCCATTGCCTTCCCTGTCTTGGGCTGCTTCCCAGCCCCAGGCACGTGCCTGCTCGTCACTTGAGTAAACTGAAGACAGCAGTAGCATCTGGTGTCCTTGTGAGAGCTTGTCTGCCTTCAGC
>NW_008652676.1:8328-15651 GCF_000695815.1 Acanthisitta chloris
GTCATCACCGTGTTGAATGCCTGCTGAGTGACTCCAGTTGCCTCCCCTGAGTCAGAAGACCCAAACGTTGATTCTTCCCAGAGTTACCTACAAGAGACAGCACATATTGGATTAAGTAAAGCTCCAGCTGTCCTCATGCTTCCCCTCTCACTTCTAATTCATCTGTTCACACTTACAACTTTTCCCTCGCAAAGACAAAATGCCCAGGAGAAATGCTGCACTGAGGATGTTTTCTGACCATGCTGTATCAAGGCTGCTCTGTGCCTGTCTCCAGGCTCAACCTCCCTTCTTCATCCAAAGAAGGCAGAAACAAACACACATCCAGCTCTGGTTTTGCTGAGGCTAAACGAGAACATGCGACACATGACTGTGGAAGTTGTGAGCAGAGTTGATCTGAATTCAGATCTGAACCAGACTAGGCAGGTTCTTCACAAGTTTTAAAATGCAGCTTGGTTGTGGTGGCTGTTTATCCCGGTCTCCTCCCCTGTGGTGCTCAGAGTTCACCCATTGGCTCCAGCGTTTGAAGCCAGAAGAGCTGTTGAGTGGAGCTGGCCAAGTGGGAAGATCACAAAGGAGCACATTGTCATTATTGAGAAAGCTGGATCAAGAGATGGAATGGCCCTCCTTGCAAACAGTACCTGTACCTGGTGCCATCAGAATGCTTGCTCCCAGATCTGGGTTGGGTGCTGTTCTGTGTGTCTGCAAGTTTTATTTTCCTTTTCTTGCTCTGCAGCAGTGCAGGGTTGAATACATGCAGCTCAGCAGCAAGAGTTGGTGGATGAAGCCACTTCTGTATAGAAGGTGCTGAATGCTCTAGTAGCACTGCAGATAGAAAGCATCACAGAAATAAAAGCTTATGGGTTTCAGTTACCAACACCCAAGCCCAATTTCCCTAAGATAAAGAATAAATCATGGGCTTCAAAGGATGAACATCCATCATTGTCTTCTGTGTCTTGGTGCTTGAATAGTCCATTTGGAAGGGGGAGCTGATGTACTTGCTCACCAGCAAGAAAAGAGTGAATGTCCTTGGAGTCTCACTAAAGGAGTTGATCTGCTAGCTCAAGATTTCACCTCCAGATGATCCAAGGAGTGTTGGAACTCTTCTGGGAGAGTTGCAGCATCCTCAGGCATTTGCCCATTCTCTTCATCTTGATGAACTTTCTTAAAGGTGGTCAGTGGTGGCTGGAAGTTGTCTTCTGCTAAGAGACCTGCACTTAGGAAGACATTCCCCTGATTCTCTGTGTTCAGTGTTGATGAAGAAGAAGCTGAGAGCTGCTTCCCGGACTTAGGTTGAGTATTTCCCATGTCTCCTCTGAAACAGTTCAGTGTGCCATAGTGTCCACAAGTGAGCAGGGTTATCATCAGACTGCCACTGGGCAAACACAATGGAAACGTCTCCCACTTGTTTGCAAGGTACACACTTGTTTCCTGGGACTAGAGTTAGGTTTTAGGACAAACCCTGTGCTCCCTCTCCAGCCTTGCCCTGAAGTTCCTGGTTTATGCAGTGTTTCATGCTAAACCTTACAAAGTCAAGCTCAGCTGGACAAAGAGCATCCACTTCTAGCCTGGCACACTCAGATGGATCAAAGCAGAGCTTCAGTGATACCAAGGCAATATTGTGTGTCAGCCAGGCCCCAGTCAGTTCACTGGGTGTTCTTCCTGAATGCCACACTGGCTTCTCCAAAGGGAGAAGGGACATCTGGGAATCAGGACATCTGTCCCATCAAAGGGATACTGAAGAGATGGCAAATAAAAAGTTCCAAAATGAGACACATCTGTTGTCAAAATTCAGGGTGTTTTGAATCCATCTTATATTTTCATGGAACGAGGAGAGGTCTAGTGGTTCCTGTGGAGTGTCCCATGCACTTACTTAGTGGACCTCCCATCTACAGAGGAACAAGATACATCCACACAAACCCAGTGCTCCCACGGGAATCCCATCACCTTTCCTGGGCTTGGTGTGGCACACATGGGTAGAAGGTGCTTTCTTCCACAGCTAGGAAAACTGGAGGGGGGTTAGGAAAGAAGAATATACACTGCTTAACCTGAACTAATCCACTTTCCTCACCCAGGTGTGCTTGCCAGAGCTGAAACGTTAATGTCTTTGTCTTCTCTTAAACTCACTCTAGGTATCAAACTGGTTTGGAAATAAGAGAATCCGGTACAAGAAGAACATAGGTAAATTTCAAGAGGAAGCCAATATTTATGCTGCCAAAACGGCTGTCACGGCTACCAATGTGTCAGCCCATGGAAGCCAGGCTAACTCACCCTCAACTCCCAATTCAGCTGGTTAGTTTTTGTTTTTTCTTTTATTTTGGGTCATTAGTGTTGGGGTTTTTGTTTGTTCTCCCCCTCTCCCTCTAATCTCTGTCTTGTTTTCTCCTTTTGGTTATTTCAACTTTTATTTTCTGGATCTGGTTTTCTCACTTTCGTGGTCTTTGAAAAAATGAAAAAGAGAAATGGGTTTGGTTTGGGGGTTGTTGGGGTGGGTACTTTATCTTCACTTTTTTCCCCCCTGTTGTATCTTTTTTTTTCCTCTTCACCTTCCCTGTTCTGTTTTTGGTTGGAAAAACAATGTGATCAGACACATGGTGGTGCTATGTTGGGGGTTATATGCATGGGTGGTAAACACAAAGTGGAAATACGATCTTAAAACCATTGCTGGGGATTGCTTGTACTTTGTGGGGAGAAAAAAAGTAATGGAAAAGTTGTTGCATAATGATTTTATTTTACTGGGGCTGAAAGCATGAGTGACCCTCATGGATAAACTCTAGCATTTCTGGGATGTCCTGAGCATGAGTGACCCTCATGGATAATAAACTCTAGCATTTCTGGGATGTCCTAACTCATGTCATGTTGAGGCTTGTTTTGGGTAAATTTTTATCCTTTGATTTTCTTTCTGTTGTGATTATCTTTGATTGCTTACATGACAGTGTCTGGATCACCTGCAAGAGTGTGCTCTGTGTGAATTTTATTTTCCCTTTGTGTCAGTGCAATCCAGAGAAATTCGTGGGTCGTTCCCTTCCCTTTCCCCCTTTCCTTCCCATTTGCTGTGGTTTCCATTTGTTTGTTTTGAGGGTCAAAGGCACAGAGCACTTTGCCCAGATTTCAACTCCTCTGCTAGAGAATGATGCTTTGTTCATGTGTGGTGCCTGCTGCAGGGACAGCCAACCCAGAAATGGTCCCAGGCTGTGGTCAGTTGGTTGTGCTTTGCTCCCAAGAGCGATGGAAAAATGGGATTTGTTTAAAAAGAGGCGAAAAAAGTGAACTTCATGGGTGCCATGTACTTTGTGCATGCAAATGTCTGTGTGCCTCTTTTCTTTTTAGGGGTGGGAGGAAGAGTGGGAATGTGCCACTCTTGTGCCTTTGAGCTCAGTGTCTGCTCATGGTGCCCTTCCCTGGGGGTGTGATGCTTGCTGTTACCAGGTAGGGTACTAAGAGGAAGGAAGTGAGCAAAGAGGATGGTGGGCAGCAGGATGTTAAGAAGACCATACAAGTGCTGGTTGCTATCAGGACATGCTTCTGTAGTAAGCACAACTCTGCCTGTACACGTATCGGAGGAATCACACCCCAAAAGTGACCTCAAATCTGGAGGATCTGAGTGGAAGTGGAGAGCCACAAGAGAGAGGTCCAACAAGGGGAGGAACCAGTGGCATGGGTCTCTGGCTGATCTCCCAAACCAGTGCTCCACCAGTCACTTACCCACAAGCTCATGCAGTAAGCAGTGGTTGATCACTCTTTGCTGGGAGTTCCTCCACACCTTGCAGGGACTCCCATGGATAGCTTGGACACAGCAAGTGGTGGAAGGCTTATTCAGTTGGGCAGTGGAGAGAAGTCCCTACACACAACCTCTTAAATTCCAGAGAATGTGGTACTTGCTAGGGGTCTGCCCCCCAGAGCAGAGATGTTGCAGGTGAGAAGTACTGCTGGGACACATCTCTTTGACCTCCTCCTTGCCCAGGGCTACCTACTCTGGCTCAGGTGAGATGCTCAGAGGGTGTAGGAGGATGCAGCAGAGTTTTGCAGGGACAGATGGTTTGCAAAAATTTTGTTTGATTCTTTCCTTTTTGGTTTGTTTGGGGATTTTTGTTCCTCTTCCATTGTCTGAACTGCTGAATATTCAGCTGCAGTTTTAAAAATTTCCTTTCCAAATCGTTTCCAAAGAGCTCACTCAAAATACATGGTCAGGTGGGGTCTCTTGGTGTTAGCACCCCCCTGTAGAAAAGGCTGGAGGGAATTCTGCTGGAGAGAGCAGAATTGCATGTGTTGAGGGAGATGCCTGCTGCCTGTGATGCTCTGCTGCAGCCCATATCATCTTGGACCAGAGAAACAGCTTTTTTTCCCTCTCTTTTCAACTGGAGACAGATCCAAAGGTCTGGAATAGCAAGGGAAGAGCTTCAGATTGCTTAAGTGGTTTGAATCTGGCCTGCATGTAGTAGAATAAGCATTTCCCCAGTGCCTGCCCAGTTAAATAGTGCTCCAGTGCAAGGCTGTTTCTTTGCCTTCCCCACAGGCAGTAACACGGCTGTTTCAGAGATAAATTGGCCAGTACCCTGCAGCAAACAGCTGAGATAATCCCTGGGTAACACTGCGCTTTCAAGGAAGGACAAACAGTCCTGTTATTAACAGGTAAAACTTGAGCTCCTGGGTCCTCTTTCTGGCTCACTCTGTCTGCACTCTGGAATCATTGACCTCTTTTCACGTGCCTGATGTGTCAGCAGCACTAAAGCAGTGCAGGGGGAGGCTCACAGGCCACGGAGATCCTACTTCTGCTGGAAGTAGTGTTTCTAACCTGGCCTGGATCCCACCACCCTGCCTGTACATTGCAAGTGTGGCAGAGCAGTAGAGAGGCCCCACTGTCAGCACTGCAGTGGTCTCTGGGTCAGCTGGCAGAGATAAAGGGTTTGGATGTCCTTGTAAGTCCTCTCCTGAGAAGACAGCTGGAATTGCCTGAGATTTCTGTCTCCAACAGTGGCATCCCAGGTTGAGATCTCCCCAGGTGAACCAGGTAGAGGTAACAGCTCAGTCAAGCATCCCTGTGTTGTCACATTTGGGACAATAACACATCCTGAGGATATCTGGAGTCATGTGATCTCCCTTGCTTCAGGTTGTCCTGCAGGTGCTAGCAGCAAGAAGCACACCTGGACACACTACGTCTGAATACCTAACTGAGAAAGATTTAGAGGCTGGTGTCCAGGACCATCCTGGACTTCGAGCCATCCAGATGTGCTGAATTCTCCAGGGAAGAACATGGAAGTGGATAAAGAGGTGAAGGACTAAGATGGATGATGCCTCCTTTTACACCATAGACTTCTATCTGTTCCCTGATCATCAGCTGAGACTTCGGTGAAGAAGGAGCCTGAAAAAGACAGGATTTGCTGGAAGTTTGTAGGACCTTCTTGTTTAAATACACTGTTGGGCATGTGGAAAGAAAGTAGGCAGAGGACAGGTCATGAGAAAGAAACAACCAGCAGTGTAGTCCCTGGAGGGCCATGATGTGTTGGAAGAGGAGGTGGAACTGGATGCAGTGGGACCTGGGACAGGAGCTAAATTCATTTCTGCTATGGCTATGCAGACCCATCTGTTCTCTGCATTGATGCCTATGTTACTGGAGATCAGTGAATGGCTACAGTCAGTCAAAGAGATTGGCCACACATTGACAAGGGCAAGGATTGCATCTGTCTGGCCATCTGGCACGTTCAAAGCAGGGTCCCCCATCCTCAGTCACCCAGGCCTGAATGTCAAACACCTTTTCATCCCGAATACACGCAGTTGGGCTTTATCAGCCAGATGTTCAAATAAGCTGAGATGTCTGGCTCATTTGGGCTAACAACTCCCCATCCTCACTTTGATTGCCTGGACAATCTTAGCACAAAAACCACATGGAAAATGAAAGCTGTTTTATGTGGACAGACCCTTTTGCCAACCAGAGTCCTCAAGGGCCACACACAGGTGATGACATCCAGTGAAATCTGCCGTGCAGAGCAGCCAAAATTGTCCTGAACTGGTGTTTTTTCCCTGTTCACCCTTTTGTTTTGTAAAAATCGTCTTGCAAATCAGCTGTCTGGAAATTTACTTCATCAGGCACAGATCTGCTTGCTCTATCTTCTCTGCCTTCCTCCATTTGTGTCCGGAGCAGAGCACTGGAGAGGACCCTGCTCCAGCTGAGACTGTTCTGGTCACAGCCTCACTGTGTTGGTTGGCAAGTGAAAAAGAACAAATGTCTTGCTGGATCATCCCAGACTTTTAGATCTGCTTTCAAACTCAGTGGTTTTGCCCAGTTGAGGAGCTATGTGGTCCATCATGTTCTTCCTTAATCTTTGGTCATGATAGAGACACAAGGAAAGGTTACAGGAGGGGTAAATCCTGTGCTCTCAATGCATATGTGTCACTCCTGTTGTAGGAGTCTTGTATGCATGACCAAAGTCAATTTCAGCAGTTCTGTGTGCTGGATCTCTCTTTTGGTGGTGGTAGGTGATATGAGGCAACAGATGAGGTTGGCTGGATTTCAGCTCCAATGAACAACATTACCCTGTTTGTTCACTTTTGATGCCATTTGAATTGTCAGAGAGAAAAGGACTTATTAGAGGTCCTGGAAAACTTGACATGGAAATTAATACTGTCAGAACACAGAAGACATTAAAGAAGCTGGAGAAGAAGCTCTCTGAAGAGCTGAAGAAGTGGTGCAAGAAGTACCAACAGTCAAGCCTGGGAAGATTTTTTAACTGCAGGCAAACTTAAGTAGGTTTTGCTCATCAGAAGTGTTAAGGGCGGAAGAAATCTCTTTGTTGGCATTGTTTTATGTAGGCTTTTACCCAGGGGCAAGACTTGACTGCTACAGCTTGTTTAAACACTTCTAGCATTCTTTCTGAAGCTGGTGCTGACCTGATAGAAACTCAACACTAAGGAATAATGGTGATAGGTCTCAGGTTTGATAAAGATATCTGGATGCTGAAGATGACTCACTCTTCCACACTGCTACAAGTCATGAAAAGCGGTGGATTTTCTGGTAGGTTTTTTTTGTCTACGCATAATGGCATTAAGAGACTTCCATGCCAAGATCAGGGCCCTTACCATCTGAGTTCACAAGCTCAATGATGAGCTTCTCTCATTTGTTACGTCTCGATTCCTGAGGAGCTCTAGACCAAATTATGGCCATCAAAGACCAGTGGTGTATTCAGGATAGAGGCTTTAAGAGGAACCCGCATTGGAATAGGTTGCCCGGGGAGGTGGTGGAGTCACCATCCCTGGAAGTGTTTAAGAGACATCTGGACCTGGCACTGGTAGATATGGTTTAGGGGTTACAGTGGAGTGGCAGGATAA
>NW_008652676.1:15670-18546 GCF_000695815.1 Acanthisitta chloris
TGGACTTGATGTTAAAGGTCTCTTTCAACCTGGATGATTCTATGAACAGATTAGATTTACGGCAGAGCCTCCTCTGGTGGAAGGATTGGACTTAGATTCTTGGATCTTGTCTCCGTGGAGGATACCTGAGTCTTAATTTTCAGGGCTCTTCACATTTCCTGCCCCTTCTTCCAGCCAAGTGCCTCAGCCCCTCTTAGCTGTGTCTCTGAGACTTTGGGCCATCGTAATTTTCAGACATGGCGAGTCCACAGGCAGTGGAGTGCTGAAGCAGCAGAGCAGCGGCGCAAAGGGCTCTCTGCAATTACAGCTCTGATACAAATGCATCCATACATGTGGGGCCATTGGTATGCGCATATTTATCTTTGCATCCACATCAACGGCAAGACATATTTACCGTTTAGATATGCACATATATTGTAAAAACACCCCGTGCCAATAGCAGTGTATATCTTGTAAGTGACATTTCCAGCGCTCCTCATGATTTCCAAGGCACCGTCACTCTTCAGAAGGAGAGTTTGTGGCTGTTTGTTTATTTTTATTTCCTCCCTCCCAGTCTCAATTTTATGGCCAGGTTTGTTAAGTTTCAGTAAAATATCAGTTAAGTTTATGACATTTTTATTTGTTATTGTTGTTATGATTTTCTTTTGGTAGGGGAAGGTGGGATGAAATGCTGCTCTGCTAGGGGCAGAGTGATAGCAATGCCATGTCAGGTGCTCAGGGATTCCAGAGTCCTCTTCCCAGGTCTGCCACTGATTATTTGTGTGATCTCAAAAGGTTTCTGCTCACCTGAAAAGAACAGGAGAATATTCTCTGCTTCTTGTGAGCAGTAGCTGCAGAGTCTTTTGATTCTCAGCCACTGCAGGAGTATAAAGCTGCATCACTGCCCTGCCCTGTGCTTTCATTTGGGTGGTCAGAGCAATCGCTCAGAAAATGGGGTAGGAGGCATCTTTGTGTGTGTGAAACATGCCGATCTTCACGCTGAAAGTTGAGCACTGTCAGGGTGGGCTGTCCTCAGTCTGCCAGCTTGTTTTCCCGGGGTTTTTTGCCGTTAAAATAGCAAGTAACCTGAGAGGTCGGGAAGTGACAGGAGCCCTTTGCCAGCTGAGCAGAGGAGGTGATGGTTACAGCTGCCTTCTGACTAGTCCCTGTTATTTTACGCAGTGCTGTGGGATTGCTCTCTGGAACAGGTTGGGCAGGGTTGACAGTGAGCACAGACAATGAGCTATTCCTGGCTTCGCTCTTTTCAGGCACGGGTGGGAGGGTCCTGATCCAAGACTCACTGTGCTCAATATGAGCCTCTCTTGACTGTCTTGGGCATCATATCTAGCGGCAATGTTTCTGCTTTCCTTCAATTCTGAGAGTTGCCAGCACCTGACAAAAGAGCCAGTTGCCAAGAGAGCAGCAGAGAATTTAGTGAACATGAAGTCTCCAGCATAGACCTCCCACCTGCTCCCTGACCTTTCTCTGAGGTGGCTTCCTTCAGAGGAGCCTTCCTGGTCCACCTCCAGGGCAGAGCTGGGGTCTGTGCAGCATGTTTCTTCCCTCTCCAGCAAAGGGAGGGGAATTGCCAGACATTTCTCAGAGCGTACGCATGAGCCATAGTTGGGCGATTCCACCAGGACTGTGGTTGCCAGTCTTCCAATCTGGAAGTGTCAGTGGAGATGCTGAGATTTTATTTGGGGTTGGAGCTGAAAGCATAGCTGACCTGGGCCCCTGAAGTCTCTCCTTTCCAGGCTAACGTCATATGTATAACCAAACCTTGCACGTTGAGCTGTCTCACACTTAACGCGCTGATCTGCACGACAAGTTCTGAAATAATCCCATAAACCTTTTTATTTATTTATTTTTAACCCCCTTGCCTCCTTCACCACCTTCCAGTTACATGAATGGTTTGTTTCTCCTGTTCAGTGGTAGAGGAAGTGCTCAGATATCACAAAGCTGGAAGCAGAAACCTTTGTTTCTGCAAAAGTGGGATTTATTTTTTGTTTTCATTTGGTTTTTTTCTCCTGATCCCACCCAGTTGTCTTCACCGTTATCATTTTTTAGTGTAACATTGGCGACTAGTGCATGCCGTGGGGAATTTGCTTACAAAGCTCTTTCTTCTGGGACAGCTGGCCCAGGAGGGTTATGACACTCTTGTGTTCTCTTGTGGCCCATCACAAGGAAAGACACTTGCCAACATGATGGGCACTGGGACTCTAGCCCAGGTGCCTTCACATTTTTCTGAACCTTGCTCCTGGTGTGCAGCAGTTTCCACCAGTGATGGGTTCCTGATGACCTGAAGGCAAACCCCACACCTTGCTCCCTTGCAGAGCTCCCCATGGCTCAGCTGGAGCTCTAGCTGTGGAACTGGATGGGGTCTGGATGTGCTCACCCACAGAGAGCAGCACAGAGTAGAATTGCCCACCCTGGTCTGAGCTTCTCAGCATGGGCTTGGTTCTCCCTGCTGCAAAGGCTTCTGCTTTCAATAGCAAGGCTTGTCTGGGTAATTCTGTTCTCCAGTGCAGTCTGCTGGGTGGACACCTCCAACAACCAAGATTTTTCAAGGCTGCCTGAAGGATTTTGATGCCCTGAAATGAAGGGAAAGGGCTGTCCAAGTCCTCCAGGCTGTGTTTTGTTTGTCTCGGGCAGAAGCATGAAGAATCCTTCCTCCAGCTGAGGAGCTGTTGAAGAATGTTCTTGGCATTGAGCTGTAACAACATGTGGCTTTGAATAACCTCAAAAGTGCATCCTTTTTTTTTTTTGCTTGCTCTGTTCTTCATACTACTAACCTGACTGTGTGTTTTGTTTTTGTGGTTGCTTTGCATGTTGTTCCTTCCTCTTGGCTGAGAGTCATGGGGTGGATCTTTTTCCTTTCTGTGATTCAGGTGCCTCAC
>NW_008652676.1:18565-28280 GCF_000695815.1 Acanthisitta chloris
TTTTAACATGTCAAACTCTGGAGATTTGTTCATGAGCGTGCAGTCTCTCAATGGGGATTCTTACCAAGGGGCCCAGGTTGGAGCCAACGTGCAGTCACAGGTAGGGACCCATCCGATGTACTGCCAGTGAATGCATTAGTGTTGGAGGAGCCTTTGATTGTATTGGCACTTCTCCCTCCCGTCTGAAAAGAGCAAATCTCAACCAGCACAAACGAACCAACCAACACTTAAAAAAGGCAAACCAAACCGAAAAAAACAACCAAACAAAAAAAGCAACAGCAACAACCACCAAAAAAAAAAATCAATCCAAAAGAAACCAAAACCAAACACCAACCAAACCAACAACCATGGTCTTGAGGAGACTTGCCCACACTTTGTGAATGCATTTGGCTCTGGCTTGATAGTCGTACTAGGAGGAGAGGAGGTGTAGGAGAACAGGCACAAAGTCAAACAAAAGCAGCTGAGGTTTAGGTTCTGCTTGCTTTATTCTTCCAAGGGAAGGGGCCAGATGTTTGGACTGGTGTCTCGTTTTACAAGGCTTCCACTTACTCCTTTGATGCCAAACCAGGTGTCTGCTGAAAGGCAAGAGATCTTCAAATACATAGCTAAATTTTTTTTACTTTATTTTTTTTATAATCAAAAGCCACCCTTCACCATCTCCCTATCTAAGCACAGGCACTCACACCACCCATGTACACTCCAGCAAGAGAGAGCGAGGAAGCTTTGAGCAGCATTGCTGAAACATTAACCTGTGTGTGGGGCCGAAAGAAAGACTTCAAAATAGCCAGAAACTCACTCAGATCTCCCACCTCCCATCCCATGTCCAGATATGCCATGAGTCCCCTCTCTGGCATCTAAGGCTCTGTTCTGTGTTGAGAGACGGCAGCCACTCTGACACTTCTGCATTGGGCAAGGAGAGTTCTCTAAAGCCAAGGCTGCTCCCCTGCAGTGCTGGACATGTGCCATCCATGGGCAACAAGACGTGCTCACCACTAGAACCAGTGCTGGGGCTGGGCTGGGGGAGTGGAGGGAGTGGAACGGGGCACCTAGAGGAGAACTGCCGCTGCCGGTGCCATGGTAGGTATATTTCCTTTCTGGGCCCTCTGCAGTGACGGCGCTCAGCCAGCTCTCAGGATCTCCTTCCACTGCCATGAGCTTCCCAGTGCCTGGGTCAAGGGTGGAAGGGGGTAGGGGTAGAAACATGGGTCCATGAGCATGATGGTGGAGCTAACTGCAACGATGTGCTTCAGGAGATTGCACGCTGTTCTCCCTCTCCACTCTTTTTGTTGAAAGACTTGGGACCAAGGAGAGCGTGACGGGGCCACCAGGGCAGGCAGAGCATGGTGAGGGAGGCAGGAGCAGTCCTCTGGCTCATCTCTCTCCACAAGACCTGTGACTCTCTCTTACTCCTCTTTGAATATATACCTTTATTTTTATTATGATGATTATCATCATTATTATTATTATTACTGTTTGTTTGGTTTTATCTTGTCAAAGATAAACAGAAGTGGCTTTGGCCACTAACCTTTCATTCACTCTAATTTATGTCTTTGTTGTCGTTGGTCTGTTTAGGTGGATACCCTTCGCCATGTTATCAGCCAGACAGGAGGATACAGTGACGGACTCGCAGCAAGTCAGATGTATAGTCCGCAGGGCATCAGTGTAAGAAAAAAAAAAAATAGGCTCGGGTTTTTTTGGGTTTGTGTTTTTTTTATTTTGTGCTCTCACTACCAATTATTTCAAAGCCATAGGGCTCAGAATGCCACTTAGTAGGACTTGTCTTTGCTTTTACGGTCACCTAGTTTATTGCTTCTGTATCGGTCACGCCAACGGCAGAGCTTTGCCCACAAAAAAAGTGGCGACCGGGCAGGCTTTGTGCAGGCAGCTGGCGTCTAGGACTGTCAGAGCCGATCAGCGTTCGCCTGGCACCTGCGGCCACACGCGCTCGGCTGAGAGGAGCTGCTAAACAGGTGACACCTCGTGTAACCGCGGTGGGGAATGTCACCGCGAACGCCCTAGTCCAGAGATGGCTCCACGCAGGGGCCAATGGCTCCATCCTGGAGCGACCATCTAAAAATAACCCATCCCTGGCCAGCGTCCGAGAGCGCAACGGCAATGGGGTTGGCGGCGATAACGGTTGCAAATAAAAGGACTAAAAAAACCCACAAAGCCAACCAACGTCAACCCAAGAAAACCTCGCCCAACTGGGCTGGGGGAGGATGCGAGAGGGAGGGCGGTCTCTGGAGCATCTTCTCCTTGTTCTTGGGTGCGCTGGCGGGTTCTGACTAGCATGAAAATTCGTAGCGACAAGCTGTGTCGCACAGGGGGAAATCGATCAGACACACACAAGGAGAACCCAGTGTAGATTCGGGACAGCAATCCAACTTCATTTCTCAGATCAATCGTCTACCATCTCAGCAGCGATGACAGCAAGCTGGGAGAGGAGGGCAGCCTGGAAAAGGAGGCTGTGAGCACCGAGTGGGTGGTAGCAGTGGTGTCCAAGGTGGCACAGAGGAGGGGGCAGCTGGACATGACATGAGGGCTGAAGGTTGACATGGGGTGGTCTTAGTTGGGCAGGGAGGCGATGGTCCTCCGGGTGGGATGGTCATCCTGCAGCCGAGACCCTAGTGTGGTATACCATCCAGTCCCAGCCAAGGCTTGTGCTATTTGTCACCTGGCATGTGACCATCTTTGAGGCATCAGTATGCGATGGCCACCACCAGCACGGGAAGAGGGGTGCAGCGGGACAGGGGGCTGTGCTCCCCTCTCCTGCGGGTGCTGGGGCTTAGTGGGCGGTTTGACGTCAGGAGGCAGAGGCAGGGAGGATTTGTGAAGTAATGTAATTGAACATGTGCAGATAATTATGTCTCATTACATAAGCCCCTTGCAAAAACGGCGCTTGGAAATGCCACATGAAAGAGCCTATCGTTCCGCATTAATTTCTCCGTGCGCTGAATTTATTCCCTTTCTGGCTTTTTAATACTTGGAGAGTAAATGAATCGCAGGCTGATCATGATAAGAGATGATACTTTTGTATAAATTAAAATACCCCCAAGGAAAGAGGCTGAGCTGATTACAGTTGCAGTTGGCTTGGAAAATAACAGTGGGCTGGGTTAAGCCAAAATTTGGGGGGAAGGGTTGCTGCCAGGGGATTACAAGGCAGGGAGGGGGCGATGGAGGAGAGGAGAAGAAAGAGGTAGTGGAAACTCGAAAGCTGAATAGGACGAGAAGAGCTGCACTGGTGTTTCTGGCTGTGGTAATGGGAAAACCCGTGTTCCTGTGAACAGCACTGGAAATTAGTGAGCTGAGAGTGGCAGGGGCTCAGGAGTCCCCCCTGTGCTTCACCAATGAGGACTCAGGATAGTGGCATCTGATGGCTCTTCAGACTGGTTTTCAGGGAGAACAGGAGCCCAGACTGACCAGAATTGGCTGTGAAATTGGCTGTAATTCAGAGGGACAGGGTGGCAAAGGACCACACAGGTTTGGGGGTGATTCCTCGTTTCCCTGTAGGGCTGTGGTAGCATGGGCAGCAAGGCAAGCAGTCCAGAGCTGAGAAGATAGTTTAGGAAACATCTTCTGGGTTGCATCTCTGTCTCCAAATGTTTTGCTTCCCTGATATCCCAGGCAGTGTGCTCCTGCCTGTAGCTTTTATCATAACTTAGTGTCTTCCCATCCAGCGAAGTCCCTTGATGGATCCCATTTTGTCCACCCTGGAGTGTGGCTGCCCTCTGGAAAGTGTTGGTTCTGGGCAAGGTCCTGGGCAACTCTTCAGTGCAGGCAGGGTGGCTGTCTCATAGCAGGCTGGGCTTCCCTGCCTCTCCCTGAACCCTTTAATGCCAAGGAAGGGCAGCGGAACGCGGAGGAAAGCTGATAGTGACACAGAAAGCTGCCGTCCCCGCATCACCCGAGCATCCCCGTGAGCTGCTGGAAGGAGATGAGCCGAAACCTAGTCAAGAGCCCTGTCACAATGATGTCTGCATGGGGCTGAGGTTAAGTCATCCCCGGAGCCCGTCAGGGCCGGGAAGTCAGCGGCAGGTTGCCCAGCTCCACCGCTGGAAACCTTGGCAGGGGAGTCAACGCTCGGGGTTTGCCTTCCTTGATGGAGGATGAATTTTTAAATGCATGTAAGTCGTGACAGCTGAGCAGAGGAATATACCCAAAGCCCAGTTCCCTCCGTGGCTCTGCTGCTCGACGGCTGACAGGCTGCTCCGCGGGGTGAGAAGGGCTGGAGTCAGTTCTGCATCGTTAGCAGGATAATGGGCGATGTCCCAGCCATCACCTTCCCCGTGACCCGCAGCAGTGGCTGAGGCAGAGGGAGAACAGATGCCTTCCGCTCTGCAGGTGGAGATAGTGTCAGGCAGTGCCAGTCCTGGCAAGGGGCAGGCATGCTCTTGGTGATGGTTGGATGGTAGAGGCAGGAGCTATCTTGAGGATACCCATCCTTGTGTTGCACTGAGAGGGAGGAAGGAACCTTTCCCCTGAAAAGAGGGAATGTTTAGGGTCTGATCCAGCCCTTTGGGCAAACTTTGAGGTTGTAGGGTTTTGCGCCATTAAGTGAGAGTGGTGAAGTGTCTGACCTCTCTGAACAGTTCTTGTTTGTAGGGGTTTGTGTGTGTAACAAGCAGGTCCCCGAGGCTAGAGGTTTCAAACTGTTGGTATGTCCAGGTTCTGATGAGTTCCAATAGAAGTCAGATCTTTGTTACCATAGTCCTCTGGAGGGTCCCACCCCAAAACATTGCCCTTCCTACCACTGCCCTGTGGCTGTAAATCCGTAAAGTGTTCTCGTTCCCCCACCTGCTAATGAACGATTGAACTATAGGCATTGTAAAGAAAAGCTCATTCAGAAATTTCTTTTTGGACTTTATTCAATTCAATTTATAGAACATTTAAAAGTCAAAATGAGGGGCTCTTTTTTAAGTTCATCAGAGTTTGAGGGTTTTGATTTGAAACTGCTGCTGTGCAGAGCTGTACCTACTTACAGAGCAGTGTGTGTGGCCTGGATGGTGGTGGCCAGTGGCAGGGTTTTTTGGCTCCACTCTTGTCAGCAAGGATCACCAGCCAGTCGTACCTGTAGGAGCTGAGAGCTCCTTACTTGGGCTGAGACCTTTTTCTCTAAGAATTTGAGCCTTGAGAAGAAAGTTATTGCTCTGTTTCTCAGCAAGCAACAGTTCACCATCATGTTCAAACTGTGGTTCATGATCATGACCAGCAGCTGGGGTATGGAAGTTGGTGTGGCAGGGCTTCAGTGCCCAAGCTCCATTGCTCAGGGATGCCTGGCCACGACCCTTGGAAAGTGATCTCCAAACATGGTTGGATTCTCTGATGTGTAATAGGAGCTTCAGTGCATATTGTAAGGAGACCCTGATACAAGCTCTTAAAAGCTTAGAAACTTCTTTGAGGCTGCTCAGTCTGTCAGATTTGCTGGTAGCTGGTGTGTTTGGCAGCTGACCTGACACCCTGCCCTATCGATGGTGGGACAAGGATTTGGTCACAGACTATGGGATGCCAAGACAGCCTCCATGCAAAGCAGAAGGCGCCTTTAAAAATTGGCAGAAAGTCATCTCCCAGCCCCACGTAGGAGGCCTGGGCAGGGAGCCAGCCAGACTTGCTGGAGGTGACAAAAGTGCTATGAGACCTGTGGAAACAGGCACCAAAACCAGTTGCTTCTGCAATCCATCACCAGGGCTCCAGACTTGGACAGTCACCAAGGCGTTGCCTGTGTTCTGGCACCAGTAGATGACATCTGAAGAGATGTCCTAAAGACCATTGCTCTGGCTTTGGTTTCTGCCCCTCCTGAAGAAGTCCCAGCTGTGTGCAGGGGCTACTCAGAGGTCTGCGAGGAGCAGCAGCCTCCTCAAAAGACTCCCTTGTCTTTCAGGGAGATCCCAAGTGATTTATTGCAGTCAGATACCAAGGGATCTCCTTCCTTTGGAAAGAGGCAGAGCCAGCTGCATGGAGTGGGATGCATCGTGCACATGGCTTGGTCCGTGCAGCAGCAGGGTGAACTCCGGGATGAGTGTGGATGGTGCCTGCATGCCCTCAGCCTGGGAAAGGATCCAGCCTCCTCACAGAGGGCTTGTCCATATAAAAGGATGGTGTTAAGATGTCTTGGCCACCCGTGGCACCCCCTTTCTATCGCTTGACCCATGACTTGTGGCCTTCCCAGGCTAGGTGAGCAGGAGGGTCTGTGGAGAGTGCCCCAATCTGTGTTGGCCTCTTCCCAACATCCTCTTGACTGCATGTGACCGTGGTGGTGTTCAGCAGCACAAACTCCTGCAGCACAGGAAGGCTGATTCCCCGTCTGGAGTACCATGGGGCTTCCCATGGGGAAGCAGGGTGAAGGCACTGCAGTGGTGGCCTGCAAGACACTCTCCCTCTCACTCCTTCCAACCGTGGCTGGCATGCAAAAGCCTCACTAAAAATAGTTGAGCACAATAGGGACGGAGCCCTGCTCCACGCAGCCCCCTCCACTCTCCCCCCTCCTGCTCGCCGTAATGACCCTGCAAACACTAAATGGCATCTGAGTGCATTAAGCAGCAAACTCTCCGGTGACATAGCAATTACGGCTCTGAAATAGATTTGGTGCGTCACGGAAGATAAGGGTTTTGAAAGTTTCTGTTGTGATTATAGCTTGTAACTCCAACAAATAACAGGCTTGGTAATAAGAGGCTGCCAGCACAGCTATTGTGGTTCTCTCTCACTGATGGCACGTAAATTGCTATTAATGTCCTAAGTGTACTTGAATATGCCAGTCTCGGGGCGGTGGAGTTGGCTCTGTGTCTCTCTTTACGCGGCCTGTCATTGTCGGGCTGATAATCTACAGTAATTGCTGCCTCTTGCAGCGGTCCAAGACGTGTAAGGGTGGATATTGTATCTCAGGCAGTGCAGGGATGGTGGGCCAGGGCCTGGGTGCAGATGGAAACTGGTGGGGGCAGTGGGCACAAGTCTGGGGTCTCCACAGGTTTGGGGCTGGTAATGCTTGTGCATAGTCTGTTTTCATGCTTGCACCCAAGGTGAAGTGGAGTGGGGTTTGCTAACCTGCTAGGGGGCTGAGGTCGTGATTCCTGTCTTCCTTGCTGGTGCCTGAACCCCTTTGCTGCCATGGAAGAACACAAGCCTGGGGGGTGTGTGCACACTTCTGATCTTTTGTGCTTTGTGCATGTCCTTCTGCAAGGTGGTCTGACCCCTCGAACATGGGTTCCCACAGCTTGCTCGTGGTCAGCTCTTTGCTCCCACTTCAGCTGCCTCTTGGGCAGGCAGGAAGTGGACAGCAGCGTGGACAGCCCACTGTTGAGTCCCAAATGGCT
Source organism: Acanthisitta chloris (assembly GCF_000695815.1). Lineage (NCBI taxonomy): Eukaryota > Metazoa > Chordata > Aves > Passeriformes > Acanthisittidae > Acanthisitta > Acanthisitta chloris. The sequence goes on from NW_008652676.1 coordinate 25,873, forward strand.
GCTCAGCACCTCAGGGTGGTGGATTTTCCTACCCTCACCCCACTTTGGAGTGGGGGGGGATTAGGCTAGCAGGGCCAGTGATGGATGATGTCTTGTGCAGGTGGCAGCAGGACAGGCAGCCAGAGAGGGCCAAGCAGCCTGGGTGCATCTCAGACAGGACGGCGACTGTTGCCGACTGGAGCTTGGGCAGTGGTTGGGAAGGATTAATTAGCCAAGCACTGAATCAATGTCAGAGCAAGCAGAGGAGGTTGGGTGCGACATCTGCTCCTCTCCAAAGGGGATGGCAGCCGTGGAGGAGCAGCTTCTGTGCACTGTCAGCTCCTGCCTGCGGCAGCCAGGCCCCTCCAGTAGCTCTGCTCTTGAGAACCTGGAGAATTTGGCTCTGCGTCTGTTTTTAGGAGAAGAAACAAGTTGTCTGCCATGCTTTGCTGTACGAGCCCTCAGAGGGGATATGGTATTAGCACCTCTGTTGTGCTGTGTCTTGGTTTCCCTTGAGGAGATGGAGGCATGGAGCTATTCCGGGGGGCACAGAACAGCTCAGCATTCCCTTGGGACCCATTGCCTGTTCTGCATGTTCTTAGCACTTGGGTTCAAGTAACATCCAGGCTGCAGGTTCTGGAGTGAAGTGTTTGCTATTTTCCTGCTTCCATATGAGGAAGGATCATATTTGGGAGTAAAAAACCCCAAACAACCAGAGTTCAGGGTTTCTGAAGAAATAGGGTTTTTTAAGGGATGGACTGTCCACAGGCACTTGTGGTTTATCAAAACCCCTGGTTTCAACAGAATGTTTGTGTCTCCATCCCACCGATAGAGCCCTGTGGTTTGGGCTGAGATGAGGGAGGCAGAAGGGACATCTTTGCCTCCTGCATTGATCCCTTCTGAGGGAGAAGTGGGGTGGGTTTGAGGTGGGTGGGTGACTTGGGTAGGGCTGTGTGTGCCATGCTGTTGAGTGACTGACACCTCCCTGTCTCCCTTCCCACAGGCTAATGGAGGTTGGCAAGACGCTACTACCCCATCGTCGGTGACCTCCCCCACAGAAGGCCCTGGCAGCGTTCACTCTGATACCTCCAACTGATCTCCCAGCAAATTGCATCCCTGGCTGAGCCGGCCCCGGCGGGGGCGGGAGGGGAGGGGGCCTCTCCTAACACCGCAGCAGTCAGACTGGAGGTGAACCCAATCAGCACACACAAGAAGACTCCTTCTCTTCTCTTCTCTTCGTCGGGATGCTTTTTTCAGCCAATCTGGACACTTCTTTATACTCTCTTCCCTTTCTTTTCTGGGTAGAAGCCGCTCTCCCCCTCTCCACCTCCGCCACAACACCACTCCCTTCCCCTCACCCTTTCCCACTGAAGGATATGTCGACAGGTAGAAGGATTTTTAAGGAGGAAAAGCAAAAATCCACCACCACCCAAACCAACCCCAAAGCAGTGTACAGCTTTGCACTGGGTGTCTTTCTGAGGAGCCACAAACGTACCTCAGTCACATCTTGCTCCCTCACTAGCAGGCAGCCCTCCTCACCCCCCTATCTCTCACGCTACCTCTCTGTAGGGAATTGCCACCGCAGGTTTGCTGCCACCTCGTCTCCATCGCCTCCTGCGCCCAGCCCTGCCTCGGTGAGCTGTCCCTCGGGCACTGTGGTGCCAGGGCGGGTGGACACAGCCCCGTGCACGTAGAAGGAGCCGGTGTGCTCCCCTTCGCTTCCAAAAGGTACCGGTCCATTCCCACCCCTGGGGAAACTGCCAGCAGTTCCCAGCCCCTGCCCTGCTCTGCCACACATCCTGCTGTCAGCTGGATGAGCCGTGAAGCCCTACCATCCTCCCTGCCTGTCGTTGGAGGGGAGAAGAGCAGGGAAGGAAAGGAGGCAGAGGCAGGTGAGAAATGGCCATCACTGATAACAGAGACACTGAGCACCTCCACGGAGGGGTACAGGATCAGGCATGGATGGTTGCTGGGACCCCAGCAGTTCTCTCACAGCACTTAGGACGGCTGATGGTGTTTTCTTGGTGAGGAGAGTGTCACAGGGTGTTGGCTCATGTTTCCAGGAGCACACCACGGTGTGGGAGAGGAGGCAGTGGGTTCCCCAGTGCAGGCAGGACCCACAGAGGTTCATGGCACCCACTGCATTCCCAAAGCACTGCCCAGCTGGCAGTGAGGGACAGGCAGCAGGATCCTAGAGGCTGGATGTGGTGGGGTGAGCGTGTCTGGTGCTTTTGGTAACTGCAACAGGTTTGCTCAAGGGTGAAGCTCTGTAGGACAGGTGGGTGCTCTGCCTGGGAATGTCTTTCTGCTGAAGCTGCTGGTTTATCCCAAGAGTTATTCTGGGCAGTGGCATCCCAAGCCATGGGAGAACTTACGGCATTTTCTGCCCACCTTGGACAAGCAGTGTTGGCTGGTAAGCAAAGCTTCAT
>NW_008652676.1:28294-30766 GCF_000695815.1 Acanthisitta chloris
GGGAGGACCTGGCTTTCGTGGAAGAGCAGGGAGAGGCAGCACCAGTTCCCCTGGGCAGCAGGCTGAGCTCTGTGCCAGGGTGGTACATTTTGCCATTGGTTCTTCAAGCGTGCACGAGGAGGCTGAGCCAGCTCACGGCAAGACCCTGGGTGTCATGGGGACTGGTGTGGGTGCAGCATGTGATGGATCTGAATACCTCTTGGCCACACCTCATGCTTTTGAATGTCCATGCCCACCCTGCTTGTGCTGGTCTCGAGATGGGAACTGCCAGTGCAGAGCAGCATTAGGCAGGAACCATTTAAAATTAAAGCTCTGCCAAAAAGATTTCCACCCTTCTGCTGGAAAAAACAGTGGGCCTTGGCTGGTAGGGCATAGCAGTGGTGTGCCCACAGCTCTGACACGCTGGCATCTTGCAGCACAGGGGCTTTGTGTGTCCAGTGAGACACTTTCTGCTCCTTTTGCATCCATGCCAGGGATGGGGACCCTGTGGCAGAGCAGGATGTGACCTGCAAGGTCTAGGGCTGCTTCCAGCTGTGTGTTACAAGCACTGAGAAGATTTTTTCCGTGCAAGGACAGTTTGGAAGTGCTGCCCATCTTCCCCAGCTCTGTACCTTCCCACTCTCCTCCTCCTCCTCGTCCTGTGGCCTCCCTCAGTGCTGCCTTTTATCAATTTCCAGCCTATTTTACATGAAACTGTTCTGGCAAAGCGTTTCAGGGACGCAGGACTGGGTCAGGTCTGTTCTCCAGAGCAGCAGCAGTGCCGTGCCTGCGGGAATGCCACAGTCCCTCTTGGAAAGTAACTGGGAATGAGCTGAAACCAGAGCCAGCCCAAGCTGGGGCTGCCTTCCCCTGCCCTGCAGCCACTGCCCCTGCTGCCTGCCCCCCTGCCTGGGCACCCCCTGCCCAGGCTGGGCACTTGCTCCTCCACAGTACTTTGCAAACACCTCCTGGGTTCCCCAGTTGGCCCCTCCAGTTTGCATTGGCATAGCTGCTTGCTTGCCTTTTTCTTTGCTTTTTTTTTAAATTTTGGGTTTTGTTGCTCCTCCCCATTCTCCCTCCCCCTTATCCCCAGCCCCAAGTGTTGTGGGTTTTTTCCTTTTTTTTTTTGTTTTTTTTTTTGGGTTTTTTTTTTGTTTGTTTTTGTTTTTATTCTTTTTTTTTTCTGCCCAGAAAAACCTGACTTCGATACCAAAAAAAACAAAACAAAACAAAAAAACTAAAAACAAACAAAAAAAACCTGCAGAAACTCAAAAAAAATAAAAACAAAAAAAAATCACAAAAAAAACTCGACGATTCTTTCAGCTTTATTAACATTTTCCATTGTTTCTTGCGATTTGTGTCTCGTTCTTTGTAGTATTGATGATAACGAACATTTGATAATGAATGTTCTTGTATATTCAGATAAAGGAGAAAAAAAAAACCAAAAACGCAGTCGGAATTTAATAGTGTTTATAATAAAAGAATAAAAAATGACCCTCTTAGCACGCAAAATTGAACAGGGGGAAGGTCCCATCCCTGTTCTTTCTGTGGCAACAAGCGCTTCATTCCTGTATAGTTTATAACATCAAACTACCTACATTCATCTTCCTTTCTTTTTGTTTGTTTGTTTTTTCCCATGGTTTGTTTTTTTTTCTTCCATTTTCTCGCATTTGTGAATTAGTTCAAGAATGCTAGAAAAGTGTAGAGTTGTGCACACTCATTTCTTCTTACACAATGTTTAAAAAAGTGACGGTAATTCATTTTGTAAAACTTTAAAAAGAAAAAAAAATGGTTGGAATAGTGAGCATTAATAGGTACAGTCTAACACTTTATGTTTCTTAACGTTGCGACCCAGAAATGACTTTTTATTTTATTTTTTTGGCATTATTTGGGAGGGGAGGGGGGACTTTGATGATGATGCTGAGTTTATTTTGACCTGTCCAAGACGATGGCCTTGCCGCTTCCCCTGCGCTTTTGAGCTGTGACCTGAGTGATGTGAAAAGTGATGGTTATGTTTTTGGGGGGAGTGTTCCTCTTCTCCCCACTCCTTTTGACTCCCAACCCCAGAAGAGCCTTGGGTGGCTGCAGTGGGGCTGAGCAAAGGGATTACATCTCCAGAGAGGGATGGAATCCCAAGGGATTTTAGTGCTGAGCCCCCACAGGTCTCCATGCCTTGGGGGTGTTGCTGAGTTGCTTGGAAGTGATGAAAGGGCATGAATCCTCCCGAAAATGTGTGGGCACCTATCTGCTTGCTCCAGATCTCAGTGTCCCCCTTGCCCTGAGCCTTTGCAGCAGGAGCCCTGGCTCATAGGCACCTGTAAGCACAAGCACGGCTCTTGGCCCAAAATTGAGAGATTCGGGGCAAGGGAGGTCCCAACCTCATTCCACCCATGGACCTTGCTGAGGATGGTGTCCCACAACCTGGACCCAGTCCCGGCTGTACCAGGGTTCTGAGAAGGATGAGGGACAGGGGACTGGATGTGACAGCCCCCA
>NW_008652676.1:30813-31025 GCF_000695815.1 Acanthisitta chloris
TACAGCCCAAAGTCACAGTGCCTGTGGCACGAGGTTCCAGGAGAGCACTGAGGAAGACGCCGGTGGGCATCGCTTTATTTTTCTCTTAAAACACTTCCCCCACTCCTCCCCAAAAAACTGAGCTTTTCACATCACTGGACAGTTTAGGGTTTGGGGTGTTACTTTTAATCCCAAGGTTTTCCGGAGTCCTTTTGTTTTCGTACACCTTTATT
>NW_008652676.1:31050-38519 GCF_000695815.1 Acanthisitta chloris
CCTGGGGGGTTGGTTCTGTCGGTTTGCTTTTTTTGTTCTTGCAAAGCCCTTTCTATCCCTTGTAAAGATGATCCAGTTCGGACTTGCTTTTTCTTTTCTATTTTTTCCCTATCTTTTTTTTTCTCTCTTCCTAATGGATTCCAAATATTAAAAAAAAAAAGAGAAAAACCCTTAAAAAAAAAAAAAGACTCTCTGTTCCGACCTGGGTTTGAAACTTTAAGCTTTTCTGCTTCTGAAAAGAGAAAAAAAGGCCTCTGTCTTTCTGATCCCAATTGAGACTTTTATGTTCTATGACGATACTAACAAGGTGTAGGTTTTACAGTTTCCTGATTTGTACTGGTAATGCATATTCCAAATAAATAGTTTCTTTTGTTGCAAAAAAAAAAAAAAAAAAGACAAAAAAAAAAACCTGAAACCAAAACTGGTGTATTTTTTGGGAGGAAAAAGAGCAGCGTGAGATGCTCTGGAGGTTTTCCCTGTGGGGTCCATGGGGCAGGAAGGGTTTGGGGTGCAAAGGCAATAAATACATCCTGCATCCTGTGCCTGGTGGTGGGAGCTGGAGGGATGTGAGTTGGGATGCTGTCTGAGGCACAGCCTCCCCCTGTGCCTCAGTTTCCCTGGGCAGGATGCATAGATCTAAAAACATTTTCAATCTTTCCTCTCTGTTGCTGGTTCACTGCATTTTTGAACTTGTTAATACACCTCTTTCCCCAAAAAGCTGGAGGATTTCTTTATCGTACCCAGGGCTGGGAAGCAGAGGAAGGCTTCTTCTGTTTTCCTGGAGGGTTTCGTTTAAAAAAAAAAATTGATAATGTTTCTGAGCAAAAAGTCATTTAAAATTTAAAAATAATTTGCAATTTAAAACGAGTGTGTGCGTAGGAAGAAAACCAGGACAGCTCTGCCATGTCCCCGGAGATGGAGGTATGAGATGGAAAAGGGGGTGGCTGCCAGGGGTGGCTGTGATTCCCCAGCTCCCAAACTGGAGAAGGGGGGGATAGAATTCCTGCCACGAGCACCTCTGACACCCCAAGGGGACCAGAGTGGATGGAAAGAATCCCCTTGGGAAGTCAGCACAGGGATGCTGGAGCTCGCCTGGAGCTGCCGCCCTGCTCCCCCATGGATTTCTTGTCAATGATTATTCAATCTCCAGCCTGACCTTTCTCTTCTAAATAACACAGCAATATCAGCTCGGGCCAGCCTCCAGCTCCGGCTGCAAATTAACTGTATCGCTCTCCGGCAGGAGACCCCAGGAGCTCCCTGGCCGCCGCGCTGCCAGACCGCCCCAGGAGTTATCTCCCTCCACCGGTGCTCTCCTAATACCAGTTTAAATATCATCTTGCTCCCAGCTGTTTAGTTCTAATAAATGCTCATCCCGGCTCCAAACAGAGAAATGCTAAGTCTCACCGGGCCCCGATGAGAGAATCTCCCCACGAAAAAGAGTGGCAGGCAGCAGTGCTGGGAGGGAGCGATGCCATGCTCTGGGCTGGGGGTCCTGGCACACATCCTTCGGGTGCCAGGGTGGGTTTGAGCACATTGCACCTCTCCCAGCTCAAGTCTTTTCCCCTCTGTGCAAAAAAAAAAAGGATATGATTTTAAGGTAGGAAAAGGACATGTGCAGCCCCCTTAGAGCGTTTGGGGGCAGCTGGAGGAGTCGCAGCATCCTCCCTCCCTCTATCTCCCCTTGCAGGTTGCTTGTGGTTTAAAGAGAAAACAAACCCAAAGAATCCAAACTACACTGTTTGCCTTTTCTTTGCTGTCTCCTTCCCCCTCTCTGAATCCACACCTTTTCCTTCCCCCTCTGTCACTTACCAATAGGATTTTTCTTTTCCCTATTTTCCCTGCATTTCAGCAACAAAGTTCAGCCCTGGGTGAGAGCAAACCCCAAGAGCAGGATCCTGCACTTTTTCCATTTCATATTATAGTATTTTAGACCAAAAATTGGGCGAAAAAAAGGCATGACATGCACTGAGCCCCACAGATTCCCACAGCAGAAGCTTCAAAAGGCTTTTGGTGAGCAGAATCATAGAATTTTAGGGGTTGGCATTTCAGCAACAAAGTTCAGCCCTGGGTGAGAGCAAACCCCAAGAGCAGGATCCTGCACTTTTTCCATTTCATATTATAGTATTTTAGACCAAAAATTGGGCGAAAAAAAGGCATGACATGCACTGAGCCCCACAGATTCCCACAGCAGAAGCTTCAAAAGGCTTTTGGTGAGCAGAATCATAGAATTTTAGGGGTTGGAATGGACCTTACCTTAATTTATACCTATTAATCCTTGTAATGAGACCAGCAGCTTGATGATGTACCAATGCCCTAGGATGCTCCATGTCTCTCCCAAGGTCCCCAAGGTGTTATCTTGACCCATGCAATGCCTCTGGCAGGGTTTGCTCCCCATAGGATTCTACTGGTATCCCCTGGGTTGGGGTCCCCCAACCCTCCCTGTCTGCTCCCACACCAGGAACCAAGAGCCACCACCACCATCACTGGGGCAACCAACAAGGGCTGGCAACGCACACCCAAGTTATTAATAATCCTTCCCAACTAACCGAGGGGTTGGGAGATGTTAAAGTTACAGTTTGCAGTAAAGCCCTGTCCGTTTGCTGGAGAATTTAATATACGGCAGAAGTTTCGCCTATAAAAGGAGAGGGTTATGTTTTCCTCCAGTTCACCAGGAGTCTATAACTTACGACCTCCATAAATGTGAGTGGGTCTCACAAGTCAGCCCATCAGTCTTTGGAGTAATTCTGCTTTGTAGTAAAATATTTTATTGTGCCTTGGATGCAGGGAGCCCTCCCCTGCCTGTGGTGGCTGTCCCTGCATCCCTCTTCAGCTGGCACTGTGAGCCCATACTTTGAGCATGGTGGGTGAAGGAGCCTAGAAAAATGAAATGAAATAAATTTTTATTAAAATAAGATGAAATGAATAAAATTAAATACAACAAAATAAATTGCAAGAAAAATACAAGATAAAAAATAAGGTACAAGAAAATAAAGATAAAATGGCATAAAATAAACCCAAACCAAAATTAAATCAAACGAAATAATACAATAAAATAAATGTAAAAAAAATACCCTGCCCGCAGGCATGAGGACGTGTGCTGCACCTTTTAATTATTGCTAATGAGGCAGAGTTTTAATAGCTGTATAGGATTGTGGCATCCTTCTGTGCACTGGCTGTGCTGGGGGGTGCGTGGGAAGAGGGAACCCGGGGATAGTGGTGTGTGGGGATGCTTGGTGCTGGGAGAGGAGGAGGAGGATGGCAAGGAAGGAGCCTAGAGGAGGGGGCAGATGGATGGCACCAAGGCAGGGCTGGACCAACACCAAGCAGAAGAAATATATATCAAGAAACAGGAGAAAAACTCCTAATCAACCAGGAATGTCATCACTGCTTTGCCTGCTCTCTGATCCTCTGGGCCATGGGAACAGCCCCAAAACGAGCCCTGGTTGCCTGCAGCCCTGGCTGGCCCCGGGCAGGGCAGCTGAGGGGCACAGGGAGAGCCTAGCTAATTAAAAATGCAAATGAAGGCTGAGGCCGAGCGGCTGCTGTCGCCTTCCGAAGGTGCAAATTACAAGAGGGATTTATTATCTGCAGCCTCTCATTCGGAGTCCAAGACCTGTGTCCCCCTCGCAGGGCAAACAGCCCCTGCCTGCACCGCTGGGGCAGGATTGGTCTGTCCTCTGCTTGGAGCAACCTCCAAAGCAGGGAAAAGGTGGCAGGAAAAAAGATGGGAGAAAAAGAAAAGATTTTATTTTTTAAATGAAAGAAGTTTCCCTGATTTTTTTCCCTTTGTTTTCTTCCCAGCTCTTTGTGGGAAACTGGTTCTTCAGAATGAAAAAAAAAAAAAAAAGAGAGACCATAATCAGAAAAAAAATACTCACTGAAAGAAATTCCACAGGGGCTAAAGCAGCTCAGCTCACTGGCACCATGAGCCCACACCACACATACCTCAGTCTTGCTCCATCTATTGCTACCCGTCTTGGTGGCATTATCCCCCAAATATTCAATATATGATAGGAAACACTGCAAAATCCCAGCTGCAATGCTCCCAGTACAGAGAACAAAGTCAGGATGGTGGCTTTGGGCTGCACCTCCTGGACTGTGTCCAGAGCAAGACACTCCCAAGCAAGGTGATCTGCCCTGACCTTTGGAGAAACGTGTGGTTTTTGCCCCATTCTCCTGGTTTTGGGGAGAGTTTGGTGGCAGCAGGTGATGGCAGGGACCGCGCCAGCGATTCCTGCACTCGCTGACTCAGCTCCAGCACAGCTCCCTCAGTCCTGCTGCTAATTAGGCTCCAGCCTCTCATCTCGTTAATAAGCTTCCAGTTCATTTACATACAAAAAAAAAAAAAGAGAGAAAAGGCAAGAAGCTCGTTTTACCTTCAACATGTGGCTAATGCTTATTAAAATATTTAACCTTTTATTATGGCACAGAAGCATCTGTTCCAGTAGATCCCAGCACTTCTCCAGCCTCTCCCAGCCAGACTGCCCTGCTATGAGGGACACCCTAAGGAGGGTCCCCACCAGTGCCTGGTGGCACACAGCTAGTGCAAGCTCCCGAGGCTATGGGAAGATGCTGCAAAATACAGGGAATTTCAGCCCCTGAAATCAGTGTCCATGTTTGCAGCACTTCCAGAGCCTTAACAGGGTAAATCCCATTGAGCAGCCCCAAAATTCATCTCTCAGACCATGTGCAACTATTGCATGGAACACCTTTCCCAGCTGAAGAAAAAGGGCTATGCTAGTAAGATCCTGCTCCTGCCCAGATCCCCCTCTCCTATCAACACCCCTCTCTTACCGAGAGACCTCTCATCTCCTATTGAGATCCCTCCTCTCCTGTTGAGATCCCTGCTTTCCTCTAGAGATCCCCTCTCTTACTGAGAACTCATCTCCTATCGAGACCCCTCCTCTCCTACCGAGATCCTCTCTCCTATCAAGACCCTTCCTCTCCTACTGAGACCCCCCTTTCCTATCAAGACCTCCCTTTTATTGAAATCCCCTCCTTTCTTATCAAGACCCCTCTCCCACCAAGACCCACCCCCTCCTAGTGTGACCCCTCCTCTCCTAGCAACACTCCCACTCCAGGGCTGTTTTTCAGAGCCCAGCACTGCAGGGATGAGCCATGGTGAAGGTGAAGCTGCTGTCCCAGCTGCACCACACAGGTTATTTGATGCCGATTAATTAACCTGGGACTAAGAGGCTTGTGAGGGGAGCAAGGAGCATTGCCTGGGGGTGGAGTGGGCACAGAGGGCTCCCAGCTGCCCACTGCTGAGCAGGGAGCTCTGATAAATCTCTCTGCTTCCAGCATGGCTGGGCTTGTGGAAAAGTCTGCTGTGCTAAAGGGCTGGCAGCTGCACAGCTGTGACCTCTGCATCAAACAGAAGGCATAAATAGAATCGTCTATAGGATGTATTTACATACATGCATGGGTGTGGATTTGGGTAGCAGTGACTTGGTGGTGTGTGAGCTCCCAGGATCTACAAACCCCTGGGCTTTGTAATCCTGGTGAGCTCAAGAAATGCATTTCATGCTTGGTAATACAGGAGGGAAAAAATTGGAGGAGCCACCACTGCAGAACTCCTCAGGGTGCAGAGCTCTCCTGCAGCAGGTTCAACAGCTGCTGCAGCCAAGTGTGGCCAGTGCCACTTACACCTCGGTCTGGTTCCTCCATTCCCCTAATTACAGGCAGTGGCACTGAGAGGTCCCATGTGTCCCAGGGAGGTAGCCACCATCTCACCCCAGATAGCCACACTGCTGCTCTGATGAATATTGGGCACAAAACATGCTTTTTCAGATCCTCCCCACCAGCTAAGCTGAGTCCTTCTGTAGTCATCCTCAGCTTGTTGGCACTTACCTGCATGGGACAACCCAGCCATGATATCCCTACCCACCCTCCCACATTTGTACCTGTGCCTCAAGACACATTTTCCTCTCAATTGGAGGAAAAGGCATTTGAGGGGCCACCCTGGCTGACTAAGAAGCAAAGTTAATTAAGATTTTCTTTGCTTATTAGTGGAGACACCCTGATTAGAGATATTTGGTGCTAATGACATGCATGTACTCCACTCCCTTGGAAAACTGCATTTAAATAAATGGATATACAGCTCAGCTGCTACCATGTCTTTAACCAGCACTTCCCTCACATTATACGAACTTAATTGGCTCTAAAGTCCTGCTTGTTTTCCTCTTTTTGACATTTACTGACACACACACCATTTAGCCCAGGCCACTTGCTCCCATCCAGCCCTCCGTGGGGAGCTGAATGTGGGGATGGTGAGTCTTCTCCTGCTCTTGTTTACAGCCCCAAACATCTCCCAAGGAAAATTTGGGCCAGGTTAAAGGCATAGAGCAGAAGCCAAGCTAGGCAGGCTTGTCAACAGGTGGTTTCTCAGCACAGCATGAGGGTTCCCTCAAGTACCTTTGCTCCCTGGGTAAGAGGCAACACAAGAACATCACTCTCAGGTCTGGGTGTCCCAGAACTGCTGCTTTGACCTTGTCGGTGCTTCAGGTTCCAGGGATAGAAGGGTTTCTAAGTGATAGAAGGGTTTAAACTGACAACTTCAGGTTCCAGGGATAGCATCCTAAGTGATAGAAGGGTTTAAACTGACAGAGTGTGGGTTTATATTAAATATTAGGAAGAAATGAGGGTGCTGAGGTGCTGGCACAGGTTTCCCAGAGAAGCTGTGGATGCCCCATCCCTGGAAGTGTTCAAGGCCAGGTTAGATGTGGCTTGGAGCTAGTGTAAGATGTCCATGCCCTTGGCAGGGGGTTGGAACTAGATGATCTTTAAGGTTCCTTTCAACCCAAACCATCCCATGATTCTATGATACAGCTGGCAGATCCTGACCCATGGCCTCAGGGTGAGAGCCCCAGCTGAGCCCTCTGGGTCTTTGTGCTGTCACCTTAGCCTTCATCCCTAGTTATTAGAAGTACATTACTTGTTGAGCTCTGGCTGCCAGGCAGCACCTGGAAAATGGTGCTTTGCAGGGAAGTGTCCAAACTCCAACACTAAACTAGGTACTGGCACCTCACAGCAGCTAAGCGCCGACAACAACAACATCGCCTTTGCCTCCTTTCAGAAACCTGAAAGCTTGACATGCACTGGAAGGATAAAAAACCCACCCAGGCCAGGGGCTGGCAAGGAGATTTTGAAGCTGATAGCGGCTGAAGGCTTGTGGGGAGCATCCCGGGAGGCTCCTGCTGCGCTGGGCCAGGTGGAGGGTCGCCCGCAGGGATACCTGTCTGGGGTGATCAGGGCTTCAGCCTGTCTGCTGCATGTCCTCTGAAGGTCACAGGGGCTGTCCCTGTCCTCGGGCTCTCTCCTGGCTGTGCAGACGCTGCCTTTTGTTGGGAGGTAATAGCTGGTGTGTGACTGCAGCAATAACTCTTTCTCCCTCGCCGTGCATCTCGGCGGGATGGATGTGGCCAGGGATGCTTCTCCAGCAGGCTGATCCTTGTGCCCCAGCAGCCTGG
>NW_008652676.1:38535-40674 GCF_000695815.1 Acanthisitta chloris
CTGGTGGAGGGCAGGAAGAGGCTGCCGCATCCCACCAGAGGGGCAGTGTGGGGAGTGTTGTTGCATCCAGCAGCAGTGCAATGGGAAGCATTTGGAAACTGGAGCACTGAGCCAAATGCAAACCAGGATGGCATTGGCACTGCTGCAAAGCAGAGGAACAGCCTGTGTCCTGCTGTGGCTCCTGAGGGTAAGAACAACAGGAAAGGGCACTTGGCACTCAGCCACTCTCGGTGCAGCACAGTCAGCAAACAGGTGTGCTGGGGCCAATGCTTTTTGCAACATCCACCAAAGCAACCCCACCATGCCATACCACCTAACCTCTTGTATTGCTCTCATCCAGGTCTTCCCTTCAACTCTTGGCAGATGCCAACCAGCACAGGCACAGCAGCATCCTGGCCAGGGCACAGGAGGATACAGACATCCAAAGGGACAGGTTGGTGCCCCCATGACTGCACATCCAAGATCCACTTTCTTATCCTGCTTTATTACACCTGGGCTGCCTCCCTTTGGCATGGGGGACAGCAGAGACCAGCGAACACTGGTCTGACAACACTGTAAGCCCTCCCAACATGTGCCAAAGGAAATCTTTCCCAGGGGTTCTAAGATGGACCAGCATGGGCACTGCCTGCACTGCCCTTGATGTGGCAGGACGATTTTCTGTACGGGTGCTGCCACCAACCCAACACTGGGAACCTGCATCTCCAGCAGTGGCCCCAACCCTGGGCAGCGGGACGGCCTCTCTCCCTGCCCTTTGATCCTCTCTGCCGCTGACAGCTTCCCCGAGGATGTTTTGTTGGTGGTGTCACCCTTGACCATTAGCTCTTCACGCATGACTATAACGTGACATCTCTGATGTGGTGCCGCCAGCAGCCCGAGACTTCAGGGAGCAATTAAAGCCGAATGAGTCACTGTGGGCGAGAGCATCTTTGACCGCATGTCTCTGTCGCCCTCCCAGCCCCAGCCCCACACTAACCCCTCTCCCCAAACTGCCCCAAAATACCTTTTCCCCACCTCTTGGGTCAAGGTAGCCAGAGGGAAGGGCTGTAGGATGGACAAGAAGGATTCAGCAGGTCAAGAACCAAGTCCAGCACCAGCAGAAGGTGGCCCATCCCTGGATATGGAGTTTTGGAGGTATCCTGGCTGTCTTGGGGAGCATCCCATCCTGGTAGGCTTGATCATGATCTTCCCCACTGCTGCTCATGCACTGTTAGTATTTTAAGACCAGGGAGGCCAAGGTGGTAGGTTTTTTATGTGATTAGCTGCTGAGATGAACGTTAATTAGTTTTCAATTTCCATAAAGTACCCCACTGACAGAAAGATTAGTTAAGCCTGTTCACAACTGTGGAGGATCACTCAGAAATTGGGAAGGGCTGGAGGAGGGGAGAGGGAGGCAGGTAGCAGTGGAAGGATGGGAAAGGGCATCTGAAGTGTGCTGCTGAGCCTTGCAGGGGGTGAAAAGGCATCAGGACTCTGCTGGCTGCCCATGACCAGCATGAGGGATACAGATATGTGATGAATGAAGAGATTAAAAAAAATTTTTAAATGGAGGGCTATTTCTGGGGCAGACCCCACAGAAAAGGTGTGCTGCTCTGCCAGGCCTCTGCTGACTTCCTCCCTGTCCCCTGAGCTGAGAGTGGAGGCTGAGTCACCTCACCTGGCAGTAGCACCCATGGCAAACAGCCCTCATGCTCTGGGGACAGGGCAGTCATGTTTGGATGCTTTCGTGAATGTCTCCCCCTTCCCAAAACCCTCTCCAAAGTAACACCCCTCACCCCCCCCCGTGTGAGTCGGTACATCCCGGGGGTGCTGCAGATCCACCACGTGACAGCCATGGAAGTGAATTGCAAATGACATTTCATTAACAGCTTGAATAAAGCTGTTTTCCCTCTTTTCCGCTATGCCCAAAAGCGACCGCAATCTTTCGTGCAAAGTGCTCTTCAAACCCCAACCTAACCCAGCTGAGGTGGGGGGGCTTTCCTGGGAGGGGGTTTGTCCTGTGTCCTCTCCCCATCAGTTTCTGGCTTTTGGGATGAAGTGATGCTCCTTGCTAAAGGGGAGGAAAGAAGTGGGTGAAAAGGCATAGACACTCAAGGGGATGTCTGTGCTCCAGAGCAGGGCAGGGGGATGCCTAAATGCTTT
>NW_008652677.1:0-771 GCF_000695815.1 Acanthisitta chloris
ATATTTCAGTGTGTGTATCTCTGTGTGGATCAAGTTGATCTATGTTGTCTTTGCGTCTTTGTGTGTGTGTGTGTTTGTTCGGTGTGTACAATAAGAATTTGGAAGGAAAAGGGAGACATTTCGCTGATCAATGCCGGTCTAAGTGTGATTTTCAGGATCGGCCGATCACGGAGCGCGGGGCAGCGACCCGCACAGACACAAATCCCAGAGCACTTTGCACACCCTCCAGACCAGAGCAGCACCGCCTCACATCTCCCCTCTGATGCCGAGAAAAGGCTGGAAAAGAACTACCCCCAGACTTGTGTCTCTGAGCAGCAGGTATTTGTTTATTCAGTGCTGGGCACAAGGGGCATCGCTCCACCAAACTTGCGCAACCAGAGACAAAAACTTCACAGTTTTATATACATTAAAGAACTCATGCATATTCATTATTTCCAGGAATAGATGGTCATTATTACAATTAGTTCTTGGAAATCATTATCATTATCTCCTCCTTCATCTCCCGCTTGGCATTAGTCCCACGGTCTCTGGTGGTCGTCCGGGGGTCGTCGGGAGGAAGGCCGTCTTCATCAGTTTGACCTTTGAGTTTGGCACATATTGCTAGGTCATGAGTGCAGCTGCATCTAGTTTTTCTTCCTTGTTTTACGCTACCTAAGCTAAAATAATGCCCTAAGTTCTACCCGTTTCGTTTCATGCAAACTAAGACAATTTCTTATTGATCAACCTTTTTCTTCTTGTTTATTTAGGTGCTTTCTACCTGACTATCCCCTA
>NW_008652678.1:0-7717 GCF_000695815.1 Acanthisitta chloris
AGCTGCAGGAGAGCAGAGCGAGGAAGGGCATTGTCAGCTCTGCCAATTCCCCCATCCTCTGCTGCACACCCCACATTTCAATTCACTCTGTGTAGGATATTATGACTGGAGAGAGGTATAAACTAAAGTTAAATAGAACTCATGCTTCTCTCAAAATCAGAAAGACCAAGAAAAAGCGAAGTCTAACCAAGTTTGTTTTAACTTAGACACTTCAAACTGACATGAAGTTAAGTCTTCAGTTACAAGAGGTGGAAGCTATTAAAGAAGTCATCTTTTCAGCTGGCAATTTGGTAGCTGAAATCAAGGGGTTTTTTGTACCTTCAAAGTGAGTAACTATCTGCTGATCTCATCTACATTCTGTCTCTTGCAGCGGTTAAACTCACATCACTCTATGTAAAATATGTCACACAAGGTCATGCTTGTGATAAAGAAGTTACTTTAACACGTTTCTCTGTCCAGAGTCATGTCAGACACTGAACAAGAAAGAGGCATCTGAAGACCAGATTCTCCCTTTAATCTTCTCCAGTACAAAGGCAATATAAAAGGTTTCTGGGAGATGCTGCAGATGTCTTATGAAAATAGTGCTTTAATGCCAGCAGTGCTCACCTTGCCCAAAACTTAACGGTATGAAGTTAAACAAATTGTTGCTATGTTAATGCTCTTAAAAATCTACCACACTTATTTAAGGAGATCTGAGTGTCCCTAAAGCAGTTTCATCTCAGAGAAATTCCACATTCTTGTCTAGGCAGCTTGTTCAGTTAATACTGTTTTGACAGTTACAGTTTAAATCAAATTTTATGCTTTTTATATCACTGCTTTTATTTTATCTTCACAGAAGTCTAAGGTTCAAACATACACGATGTAACCACAAGCCATGTAATTACTTAACTAGCACTACATAGTCATACAAACTCAGTGTGCTTTCCAAATCCAACCGGCTACCTGCTGTGTGCTTGGCCATATAAGGTTCATCACTTAAAAATATGCCACAGCAGAATCAGAAAGAGATGATACAGCCACATGCATGCGGCACGCAATCTCACCTGTGTCTACATTAAAGTTCTTTATCAGACTACATTCCTTTTCCTGAGCAGCAGGATCTTCCCACTGGTCTGCAAAGCCAATTATCTCCAATACGTGCCAACGCATCCAGTAAGTCCGACCTGTCGACTGCCATAAAACCTGTGGGTGAAACAGATCTAGATGATCAGATTTGCTCACTTGTTCAATCTTCACACTACATTTGTCCGTCCTCCCGTTTCCCAAATGCATGGAGACAGCCAGCACCGTTCAAGTAGAAGATCACAAAATCTCTATACAGATTTCAGCACACACATTGTCTGGTTTTGAGACACACCATCTTTACAAACTTGTTGCCCTGGTTACACCTAATCTTCATTTTTTAAAAACCATCAGCTTTGCCTGCAACCACTACAGATCTCATCTAGGACAGGAACAGTGGCACAAGTGCATCTAGTTAATCATGCCTGTGCCAAAAGTGCCAAGCAGCAGGTGCCTAGGAAAAAGCATACAAAGGAAGAACGTAACCAACACTACCTCAAGACACTTTTATACCTTGGTCATTCACCACCCCTCTCAAACCATTCAGGTCTGGTTTTGTCAATAATGTGAGACTTAAAGATAACTGTTACTGAAAATAAACCTGGATGGAACAACTGCAAATTCATTCAACCTACTTAAACAGAAAAACAGAAGAAGAGGGAACTTGAGGGACCAACAGGACAAGGGGAATGGAATTTAACAGTACACTTCAGCTCAACACTGAATTAAAAATCCTTTGAAATTTATGCCACAGCAACAGGAGAAAAATGCTAAAGGATCTTAGTGCTCTTTTCAAGTGCCCAGTTACACTAACAGCAAGTACAAGTTTATAAGAATTAGAAATTGGAATTTTAGGAAAACACATATATTAGAAATCAAGAAGCTTAAGGACAAAAAGAGAATCAGCAAGAAACACATTTCCTTTGCAATTTATCTTTATGGACTGGGTTACAAAAGACAAAAGGTTTATACACCACTTAAAAATAAGATGCAAAACAATTACTCAGCTGAGGGGTCCTGAAATGAAAAATCACCCTGCATGGTCCAAAACTAGAAGAGTCTTACTGAGGCACATGGAGGACAGGAAGGTGATTCAAGACAACCAGAATGGCTTTACCAAGGGCAAGACCTGCCTGACCAGCTTAGTGGCCTTCTACAACGGAGTGAGCACATAAGTGGACAAGGGAAGAGCTACAGCTGTCATCTCTCTGGACTTCTGTTAAGGCCTTTGACATGGTCCCCACAACATCCTCCTCTTTAAACTGAAGAGATACAGATGGATTATTCAGTTCATGAGGAACTGCTTGGATGGTTGTATCCAGAGGTTAACAGCTCAACATCCGGATGAAAATCTGTGACAAGTGGTATTCCTCAGGGATCTGTATTGGGACCAATACTGTTTAACAGCCTGGAGGATGAAGGGATTGAAAGCAGCCCTGTGAAGGATTTAGCAGCACTGATGGATGAAAAGCTGGACATGAGCTGGCAATGTGTGCTCACAGCCCCCAAAGCCAATCATATCCTGGGCTGCATCCAAAGCAGTGTGGGCAGCAGGTCAATGGAGGTGATTCTGCCCCTCTGCTCTGGTGACACCCCACCTGGAGTGCTGCATCCAGTTCTGAAGTCCTCAGTACAAGGCATGGAACTGTTGTAGCAAGTCCAGAGGTGGGCTGCAGAAATTATAAGATGGATGGAACACCTCTCCTATGAGGAAACACTGAGAGAGTTGTGGTTGTTCAGCCTGGAGAAGAGAAGGCTTCAGGAAAACTTTATAGTGGCCTTTCAATACTTAAAGGGGGCTTGTAAGAATGATGGGGACAGATGTTTTAGTAAGGCTTGTTGTAATAGTACAGGGGTAATGGTTTTAAACTGAAAGAGGGCAGACTTAGACTTGACATAAGGAAGAAGCTCCTTACAACAACGGTGGTGAAACACTAGAACAAATTGTGCAGAGAGGTGGTAAGTCCCATTCCTGGACAAATTCAAGGTCAGTTTGGACAGGGCTCTTAGCAACCTGGACTAGTTGAAGATGTCTCTGCTCATTGCAGGGGGTTGGACTAGATCCCTTCTAACCCAAATTGTTCAATGATTCCTCCCCCTCCTCAAGCATCGAAGCCTCTTCCCTGAACTGTGGCACAAACTTTGCAACTCAGCTGCAAATACACAGGTCTAACAGCTCTTTGCAACACAAACGCCCACTTGAGGTCTGTTCACCTAAAGGGCAGTCTTAAAGGGAAACAGATCCCAGCATACACTCGCAGACTAAAAGCAAGACCTTCAGGGGCTGTTTTCAATCCACTGAGAACAACAACATGCCCCAAGTACTGTCACTCTCATACCAAGACTTAAGACCTTCAAGTACCTTTTGCTGTGCTATTCATTTGTGTCAGCTAGCCTGTTCCCAAACCAGGGCTAGGGACTGTTCCTAGGAGGCAGGCTATAGCCACCTGTTTTAGAGGCTAAGAAATCTTAGCAACACAGCCCACACTAAAGCAGACTACCTTTCCTCTAAACCCACACCTGCAGTTCTGAAAGCTGAGCTTTTTGCTAGGAGAGATGCAGACACTGTTCCAATTATGCTATGACTATTGCCCAACTTCCTGCACAAAAAGACATCATTAGGAAATTATCAGTCACCCCAGACACTCCCCTCTGCCATCCCAGCCAGAATAACATACGTACCTGCACTGTGTGCATACTATTAGTGCTCTGAAGAAACTCGCCTTCCTCCCCAGCTCTAACATCACCACAGTCTTCGAGCAAGCGCACCCTCATGCCACGCACCAAGTTTGCCTGCAAGTACTCCACATAGTCACTGCTGTTTGCAAAGTCTGATGGGGTCAGGAAGGTACAGCCCTGCTTGTTGTGGGGACGGTGACGTGAAGTGAACACAGGTATTTGGACAGCAGTGCTGGTTGGGGTCTTGTGCTGGAAGATGGAGCGGGTGGCACGAGGCTGCGGCATTTGCTGGGGTGGCAGCTCCGGCTTGTGGCTGTGTTTCCAGCCCATCATGTGCACCAGCTCTGAGATGAGGTTTGCCATGGCCATGCTGAACTCAAACTCCTGCTTCACATGGCTCCTCTCCACAGGCAACGGGCTGGGCGCAGCACAGCCCTGCTGCTCTTCTCCCTGCTCCACACCGCTGCTCAGTTTGTCCAGGAGAGAAGTGACACGCAGGTAGTGCTTCACCAGGACAAACAGCAGCTTCCCAGGGATCTGCAACAAGCACAGCTGTCAGACTCCAACCTGCAGAGCACCTCCAGCACCAGCTCTCACCAAGCCATCAGCTCATCCAGTCAGGCTTCCATGAGAGCTCCGCACCAGCCAGCAGCAGCCGCATCCAGTCAGGCTTCCATGAGAGCTCCTCACCAGCCAGCAGCAACAGAGACCTCTCAGCCCAACCTCATGTCCCTGATCAGACAAAGCTCTCCACGTGCCTCTCCTCCACCCCCAGCCTCAAACCGGGCCCAGATCCTGTGCCAGATCTTCCAACAGCCAGTCCTGCTCAGCTGCCCACCTCCAACCATCCTCTTGTCCCAAACAAGGACACCAGCCCTGGCCCTCCTCTCCCACTCCCCCGGCCCCTAAAGCCCACAGGACCAGGGCTGGCAGGACCTGCCACTACCTGTGGAAGGTGAATCCCTTCAAAGGACATGCAGTGCTCTTCAGAGGATGTTATCTCAGCAAACAGCTCCAGCAAGGTGCAGCGACTGTCAAACTCCATGTGCTGTTCAATGCCATCCTGCTGGCTCAGGGACAGCAGGACATAGGCTCGACTCCCTGCAACAACAAAAACTCCTTGGGCCCCATAAGGACAACCCTCACCCCACCCTCCCTGCATGAGCAGACCCACAGGCAAGGAACAGCTTTGCTGCTCAGTG
Source organism: Acanthisitta chloris (assembly GCF_000695815.1). Taxonomy (NCBI): domain Eukaryota; kingdom Metazoa; phylum Chordata; class Aves; order Passeriformes; family Acanthisittidae; genus Acanthisitta; species Acanthisitta chloris. The sequence goes on from NW_008652678.1 coordinate 4,944, forward strand.
TCACCACATTCTGTCCTTTAATCTAGAGCAGCAACATTCTGCTCCACAATGTATTTTTCTACCCCTAAAGATGATTCCCCCAAAGCTGCAACCTCAAAGAACTGATTCCAGAATAGGGTCCCAGGGAGGAAAAGAGTTTTAACTTGAATCAGCCCCCATCTGCCCCACTTCAGAGCCATATGAACTCAGGCACTAAGACAGGGATAGGCACGCCTCTTGTGGGATATAGCACAACCAGCAACCTTCCAGGTGCACCCAAGCCTCATCAGGCACTTTCAAGCCATGGCAGCTCCTCTCAAATTGAGAAAATTCAGTGAGGACCAGCCTCTACCCACCAGGGTTCTGCCAGTCTCCTTGGCATTGGTTGTTATTGCAAGGGAATGTGGAAAGAGACTATGCTCCTTTAAGTGCATCCAGTCAAAAATCCTTGCACTGCAAAAAGTGAAAGTAAGAAAGCCATAAACAGGAACATAAAGAATCACAAACCTCACTGACATGCTAATGGAGGCAATGAGTAGAAATAAATCTGGTCAGTCATGCTAATTAATAAGGGCATCTGCAGGGTGAGAATGATTATTTTTTCAGTAAGATTATCTGACTAATTGGAATTGGCAAGGAACACAAAAGGGGGTGCACAGAAAGGAATATAAAAGGGCCCAGTCATGCTTAAACCATGGCTGGTCAGTGCACTTGTCTGACAGACCTGTACCTGACTGACACAGTTTGTCCTACTTTCTTACATCTTCTTAGCAAACCTTTTCAAACTCTCTCTGTATCCCATGTGTGTGTGTGCTGCAAGGACCGAGTGCCAGCTACTAGTGAGACTTGTGTGAATGGCATTTGGTACCAGGAACTGGAGCCTGAGTGGGGCTGTGGGAGCCCTGTGGTGTCAGCAAGGTGGGGCAAGTGAGGGTCCTGGCCTCAACAGCTGGAGGTGCCATCGCTCTCTGGATCTGGGGAGGATCTCACAGATTTGAGCCTGGAGTGACAGCTAGCGGCAAGACTGGCATACAGTGGACTGGGTACAAGCCACCCGAGTTTGATCAGGGGTGTAGGTGTCCCTGGCCTAAGGTACCAGATACTGCAGCAAGCGCAAGGGTCTCAGTGCTAGTGATTGGACCGGGTGCGGTCCTCAGCCATCAACCACTGGGGACAGAAGAGTGCATGTCCCAAAAAACAGCTACTGCAAGGAAGGCAAGAGAGGAGTTCAGCACCAGCAGCTCAAACAGGACTGCAGTGCCTGCTGCCAGGGAGGAAAGGCGAGTGTCTGTATCTTCTCCAGTCCTGCTGTGCATGAGATGTGCATGTAATTTGGTAGCAAATCTTCACGCTGGATTAGCTGTCAAGTAGGAGAACCTGGGTCCAGACCAAGGTATGAGGCAGGTGGTGGTTTGTGCTGGAAGTCCAAAGAGACTTGTGAATGTGAACTGCGGGAGGGACAAGTGTCTGAGTGCTATGTGTTTGCTAGCAAGCATCAGGCTTGACCAACTGATGAGTGAGGGATCCCTGAGGCAGGGGTGGGAGGTGGCTTGGGTTCAGGTACAGGTGCAGGACAGACAGACAGGCCATGCTGATACCCAAGGGATCTATGAATATGTGTGTACTTGTGAACCTGGAGAGTGCAGTGTGTGCTGGCAGAAGTGACCTTCTGTCTCTGCCAGACAAAGACCAGGAGGGGACATGGCTGTCTGTGCTTGTGCTTATGTGAGTCCTATAATTACATGCTCTTGAAGGCAGCACCCTGTCTGTGGCTAGTCATGTCAGACTGTTGTGTTTGTGCTCAGCTTTGCTACTGGTTGAACCTGCAAACGGGAAAGTGGTAGCTGCATCTCTTAGCCTGAGGAACCCCAGATTCCCTGGGCTGGGTTCCAGTGGTGCAGCAGGAGAGGTGCTGGAGCTGCTGGAGGGGACAGCCATCCCTAACATTTCTCAACACTCTTAACAGTTAATGAGCATCCCAGCTCAGAAACCTGTCAGGGGAAAAAGTTTCTTAGAGCACTCCAGACAACTACAACCAAGGAAGTTTGCACGATCTAGACTGACTCTTTACCTTTTGCCACCAAGCCCTGAGACATGCTGCTTCCCAGGCATCTCAGCCCTACAAAAGGACTGGCACCCCTCAGCTGCCCAGCAGCACCTCCTCAGTGCTCGGAGCAGCAGCAGCCCCCACCTGCATCGTGAGAAGCCAGGGCCCGCAGCATCTGGCCAGCACTGTGGCGGATCTGCTTCTCCTTGTGGCACAGGAACTTCATCAGCAAGTCCATGGCTCCTGTCTCCCTGAAGGCACTTGCCAGAGGGCCAATGCTGGCATAGGCACTCAGCACGTGGACAGTGTTCAGGACGGAGGACTCGGGCGTCCCAGCCTCGGCCACCTGCCGCACAGCTCGCTGCACCAGGCTCCTGACATCAGCCTTCATCTCCAGCAGTGACGCTTCGTCCAGCGGTACATCTGCAGCCGATCTGGATGTCTTCTCCTCTTTCACCCACAGCCCTTCCAGCTTCCTCTTGCCCAGCAGTGATGGACAGCTGGCACAGACCTCTTCTGCAGACATCCACATTGAGATGTTCTCTGGCTTGGTCTCTGCACAGGAGGCACTGCTGCCTCCCACTGCTCTCTCCTCCACGCTGACCACACTCCACTGGATGAGGTATTCAGGATGGCCGTCGTGGCCTCGCCGCTGTCGGAGGATTTGCTCTGGGTAGGCCTGCAGTTTGGGTCCCAGGTGCACCAGCAGGTTGCCATTGTGCCTCTCATTCACCATGGCAGCAGGTGT
>NW_008652679.1:0-12806 GCF_000695815.1 Acanthisitta chloris
GCCACAAAGTTGTTAAGAGGACTGGAGTGCCTATCCTATGAGGACAGGCTGAGGAAGTTGGGGTTCAGCCTGGAGAAGAAAAGATTGCGTGGAGACCTCATAGCAATTTTCAATACCTGAAGGGCCTACAGGGGAGCCAGAGAGGGACTCTTTGTTAGGAACTGCAATGATAGGACAAGGGGAAGTTTAGGTTACATATTACAAAATAGTTTTTTACTCTAAGGGTGGTGAGACATTGGAACAGGTTGCCCAGGGATGTGGTGGCTGCCCCAACCGCTGGATGAGGCCTTGAACAACTTGGTCTAGTGAGGAGGTGTCCCTGCCCATGGCAAGGAGGGTTGGGACTAGATGATCTGTAGGGTCCATTCCAACACCTGAATTCTGTGATTCTATTATTTTATGCCATATTTTGTCTAATACGCTATAAAGTGTAATCTGCGATCCTCATAACTCATCTAGGAAACTCAACAGCAACAGAATATTCACCTAAAGCTGCCATGTATGTAAATCCTTGCCCATGAAACAGAAGAACAGGAACAACCTCTGAATAAAAGTTTCACCTGAGTACTTCCAGTACTACAGGTTAGTGGGTACACTGTCCTTTGAATAACAGTATTATTTGGGTGGTGGTGTTCTTCTGGTTTTGTAGTTTGAAGTCAGCATCCAGTAAGTCAAAGTGCTTTCCTTTATAGCACTCTTATGTAGAATTAAGTAATTTTAAAGGCTAGGGTGGACCTGATCTAGTGGATGGCCTTCGTGCCCATGGTCAGAGGGTTGGAACTAGATGATCTTTAAGGTTCTTGCCAACTGAAAGCATTCTTTGATTCCATGATTAAGGGAAGTGGAAATTAATCTGATTAGCAAAAGAATAAGATCTTCAGCACTGAATAAGGTATCTTTACTTTTCATCAATGCTAATTTACTCATTTTATTTTCTTCCATTGAAGGACTACAGACACAGTTATACAAGGATTGAAGACTACTATCCACATCCCAGTCAGCTTTATTTAAAGGTGGATGAGCAATTGGTTAAATGAATGGCTAAGGGATATTTACTATCCCTTATGTTGTGCAGTAAATACCCTTTTTAAATTAAGACACAAGGGGCCACTTGAAAGGAGGAAAATAATGGTATTCAGAACAAAGCAGAAGGGGTGACTCACTGTGTAGAGAGAATGGCTAATCAGTACATGCCTAAGCAATGCCACTAGAAATGCAATTCTCTTTGAATCCTCAAGGTAACTCAGATTCACTTAGGAAGTTGCTACAGGACTTTCTCGAAATATTTTTTTTTTACAGAAACCTGGAATATAAGGCAACAAGCTTATTTTTCTGATTAAGCAGAACACATTTTCAGAAAAATAAAGTCAATATTCCTCCCAAGTTGAAGTAATATTTTAATACCATGGAACAAAAGCATATAAACATCCCCCCATTTTAGCAAATTGTTTGTCTATGCCTACACTAAATCTGCTATTTTTATGATCTGATCAATTTTCCACTCCAAAGAAAAGCAAGTGCTCTTCATAATAATGTTTGCTACCTCATCACTGTGAAGGATATTAAAAACATTTTTACTGATAAAGTATTCCTAAAGGATAAAAATAAATAATCTGCATCTCCCTTTACTCTTAGAAAAGATTACTGTTGAGTGCTATTCAGCATCTAGAAAGGGACCTAGGTATACATAGTCATTAGCACAAACATTAAGAACTCTAGAGTTTTCTAACATTAATTTTCTTCTGTAACAATATAGCCTTCATCTCAGTGACATGGTGAAAAGACAGAAAACAACAGGAAAGCACAGACTTGTTGGGACTGATCCCCCAAACAAAGAGGTAAAGACAGTCCACAGTTCTCTCTGCATTCTTCCTTTGCTTTGCCCAGCTTCAATTCTCTCCTTTTTTTACTAGCCTCAGACTCCTATTATTTAAGTTTAGATTAATTCCCTTCTAAAAATTCTCATTTCTTTACAAACAGCTAATTTGTGAGCAACTAAAGCCACCTATGAATATTCCCTAGCCACAACCATAAAGAGATGCATTTTGTACGTGATTTGTACAAACCCCAAATTCATAGCAAATAAATTACTTTTATAACACCACCTAAGACTGCTTGCTGGATGAGTTAGCAGACAAGACATTATGTAAAGTGAAAGCTTTTTAAATCTGCCTCAGTACTGGCAACAGGTTGAATACATTAAGTACCTTGAGTAAAGGCATGCCATATCACCCTCAATCTATATCCTGAGGGCATTATTACTTAAGCCATGGGGCACATTTTGAGCCACACTTGAAATATTTTACTTCAGTGGATGGAAGAACTGCTTAAACTATCTTGATGGTTTGTTATGATAGGTGGGTCACACACATTTCTAGAAGAGGCTAAATATGCCTGCCTCTTTTAAAAATTGTGGCTCATTTGGTAAATTCTGCTTGTTTCTGTGCATCTCTCTGAGGGTCTGACCTACAACACGTAATGGTATCAACAGGAAAACACCTCTACCTTTAGCAATAAGGATTAAATCATATTAGCCACCTGTGCTTCTCTTTTGCAACCATGGTACTGCCTTAAGTCTACTTCCATTGTTGACAAAAGTTCTTATTCTTTGTATATCGAGGGTCGAGCATCAGTCTAAAACTGCTAGTACAAATAAACAAGTATTCTTCACGTCACAGGATAAATGCCTAGCATTTACAAGTACTCTTATGACTTGAAACTCTGCAGAAAAGCCAAACTACAGGTTTTTATTTGGATTTTAATACAGTCAGCTCTACCAGAGGGGAGACAGCTGTCATCTATTTAGGTAATCTTATATTCCAATGATAACTTTATATGCCATGTAATAACATTATATATGTTGGGACCTAACACATACACATGAAGTCAAATATTCATCTAGGGTAAGTGATGGTAGCAGTAGTGACTTCAAAAGAGTGTTTTTCTTTCATAGTCTTCTGAACTCATCCAAACAGTGGTAGTTTTAAACATGAGCACAGCAAGGTTCAGGTTAAGACTCCTTGAAAATTCAAAGAGGCTATGGCTTTACTCTCTGATATGCTGGTATCAGAGACCTCAGATATGGGGTGAATTTTGTATTCTGGCATCTGTTGCAGGCCCTAAAACCTAAAAAAGTGGTAATCCTTACCTTCCAGACATCTGCCCTGCTTCCTGATTATGTCCTGACTTTCTTATCCTTTTGTTTTCTCCCTGATGCAAAAAATTACCCTGTTTCTCATTATAGATAGCAAAGCTTTGTTCCCAAGACTGAAAAGTCTTCAGCTAGCTCTGATTAAGAATGACTCTGTTAGGTGATAGGACAGACTTTCTTACTTGTACAACATCTCAGAATAACCTTGCTGAGAAAAAAACCCTGCTCATACTAAGCCAATGAGAGTTTTATCAGTTTTATTAAGGTCAAGATTCAGCAATAAATATCAGTTCTCTTTGTTTACCCTATAACTGAAAATTAATTTTCTGCAAGCAGCAAAATTGATGTCTCCTTCGACAGAAGGGAAATAATGCATATTATCTAAAATTGCATAAGATCTTGTTTGGATGACAAGGACAGCAGTGTTTGCATTTTCAAGAATTTGTGCTCAAAAAGGATCTTTGTCTGAGTGGTAGGGAAAAGTTCAAGGCAAAAATCATGCTATTATTCCACTAGTCAGCGCAGATTTGGAAAACTCACTTCTTAACTGGATTGCACTTCTTCAATAGCCAAAACAATGCTAAGCGAACAGTCACTGCGAACTCCAAAAGGATGTGTTTGAAGCTTTGCAAGGCAAATTTTTCAATAAGTGTCAAAATATTTACACTAGGGAGAATATTCTAATAGTAAATGTGTAAAGATGAAGTAAAATGCAGAGAACTTTACAGCTTCACAGCTTCTGGAAATAAAAACATCAGTAACTATGCTAGTCAGGAAGAACTTCCTGCAGAGGTGATAATTCCAATTAAAAAATTATATTCAATACTCCTTTTCATATTGATCCATTCTTAAAATTGTTTTTGCATAGTATTAACCACAGTGCAACTGTTACTATTCCACAGTGAATCTGTAGAACATTTGCCATTGGCCTCAAGGAATGAGAAACACTGACATTCACAACCATGTCAAAAAGCAAGTCAGAGATAGTAAAAAAAAAAAAACCAAATTGCTTCTAGCAAAATACTAGAATGGAATGGAATAGAATAGTTCCAGCTGGAAGGGACTTTACAGGAATCATCCAGTCCAACTGTATGACCCCTTCAGGGCTGACCAAAATTTAAAGAATGTTATTAACAATGTTGTCCAAATGTCTCTTAAACACTGACAGGCTAGGGGCATAGAGCATCTCTCTAGGAAGCCTGTTCCAGTGTCAGACCACCCTCTCAGTAAAGAAATGTTTCCTAATATCAAGTCTAAGTCTCCTCTGTTGAAGCTTTGAACCATTTTTATGCATTCTGTCACTGGGTTCCAGGGAGCAGAGCTCAGCATCCCCCTCTCCACTTCTCTCCAGGAAGCTGCAAAGAGCAATGAGATCACCCCTCAACCTGGTTTTTTCCAAACGAGGCAAAGCCAGAGTCCTTAGCTGCTCCTTATTGGTCATGCAGTACTAATTCACATTCAGTGAAAGCTAGCTTAGAATCAAATTCAATTCCTAGAAAATCATATACTCATTTTATTGATGAAAATTCACTGTGAATTCAGATTAGACACTTGCTACAAATTCCTCACTGCTGTCCTTAAAGCACAGAGTAAGCAGTCTCAGTTAAACAGAGTTTCCACTGAAGCCTTTTATGAAGAAGGAATTTTTCAATTAATTTGACTTCAGCTTTGTGAGTTGGTAAGTCACTAGTATGTCACATTTTCAAATTTCATGAAAGGAATCTTGCTGAGGAATCAAATGACAAATTTGTGAACTTCTAACTTTAGGATGATGACAATATGAATGATAAAGATTTGTCTCTTTTGCATATTTCCTTTCCTCAAGACTGTTAACCTGCCTCGAGCATACTAATACCTGCAGTCCTCTCCTGGCCAGACAGCACGCAAACATTCACATGCTGTGCTTTTGTCTCCAGCAGCAACACTCATTGACACTCAGTCGATAACAATATCAACAGGGAGGTTTACAGCCACACAAGAGAAAAGCTGGAACACTTTGTCCTCTCAAATTCAACTGGAAGTGCTCTAATTTCTTCTATACACATGAAATAGCCTTTCTCATGCTTCATCCTATTCATGAACACTAACACAAGAGAGATGACAACAGCATTTTCTGCAGCCTAACAGACTGCTAGAAATCAAGATCCTGCATTTAAAAGTTTCACCACAGAACTTTTTAGTAGCACAGAATCATTCCAACCACCATTACACAAAGAAGCATTTTCAGGTCTTTTTGGGTCACTCGTGACTGGAGGCTACAACAGGGTGTATGTGAGCCACCAACATATTTGCTAAAGAGTTTAAAGAACCAGTGATTTCAGCCCGTCGCTGATAGCACCCACAGGACACAGAGTGAAGCCACCCTCTCCACCATTATCTTTAAAGACAGTATGGTACTGCTCCGTCTGCTTTATTCAGAGAAACAGCAAAGGTGCTACACAACCTGGAGGACACAGATAGACCAGGCCACTGTTTCACAGGGAATTGCTTAAAGAATGTCAGATTATTGCATTTTTTTCCACTGAAGGAGTATATGAATTTATAGGTCCCTCCCCTGCTAATCTTAAAGGTACACTGGGGCCAGTCCTAGTACCCATGTAGTACGTACAGCTCATGTGCTGTTCTTCATCCCAGTTCCCAAACATGAAACAATGAAGGAAAGACAAAGCAGTTTTTCAGTTGTCAGCCAAAAGTTTGTAATTCTAGAAAAATGAGAAATATCACTTAGCTTTTCTAGTGAAACTTCCAGCTTAAGATGTTCCAAGGGGGAAAAATATATTTTTAGCAAAAGAATCTGAGAAACTCTTCATAACCTTATAATTAAGCAACTCTTTAAATAGCTGGCTGAACCATAACTACAGGGATTGGTAAACAGACTGAAAATTACTTGTTTGGTGTAAGTTGCTGTGAGTTCCTTGCTACATCTGATTCTTAAACTCAAAATTGCATGCTGCTTATTGTCCACTTAAAAGCCTGCCTACTTTTTCCACACTGGGAATGTCTCTTTGTCTCACAAAGGGTATTTCTTCCCAGCCTCACTGCACATCAGTGCAAGAAAGAAACTGAAGATAACTAAGCAGTGGAAAAATGCTGTTGTCACCTTGTAGTCTATCACTCCTCAGCTGAGATAGGAAAAACCCTGCATTGTCGTACAGCTGAGACTTAAACAATACAGCTTTGCCCCTAATGTTCAGAAAGCAGGAGAGCTAAAAGCAGGTGAGAAAATCACAAAGGTCAAGAAATGAGATGCAAAAATAACTTGTTATGGGGAGAGTCATCCACAGGGGACTCCATCATACATTTAGTCATGGACATAATGCACAGGATAAAAGAAAATCTGCTGAAAAGCACTGTGGCAGTAGAATCAGTATCCAGAGAGTAATTTTTAATAAAGTCAAACAATGTAATTCTCTCAGTCTTACCTCACATGCTTTCATTTTACCTCACATGCTTTCATTTTATACCCTTTTGAATTTGTCTTTCATGGTGATTGTTGGAAGTATTTCACTCAGTAGTCATCAGCACAAGTGCCAAGCACCACTGCATGGGATTTGGCTCCCATTCAACATAAAAATTATTAAGCAGCATTATTTCCGTTTGAGTCTATGGTTTCTGCAACATACGTCACTGTAGGAGTATAAAAATTCTTTACTCCTTGTTCTCTGGACTTTATTTTCCTTAAAAAGAGACCAGGTTTTCATACGATTGCCCAAGACATAAAGTGCTAGCAGTTTATGCAAAATAGGATGTGCATGTCCCACACTGTAAGAAGAGGGAAGGTCTTTGTGACTCCAAGACAAACTGATGACAGGTCTGTGGGTTGCAAATGTAATGTATTATTTTTGTTCATCCAAATATTTTTCACATGTTTATGAGTAGTTTTCATGTCATAAGGAAAGAGGAGCACAAAGAAGCAGTTTCTCACTAAATATCCTGGAGGTGTCATCTACCCAAACCCAGGCCATAATAAGGAACCCAATCTCTGACTCCAAAACTTAAAAAATTCATTTTGCCTCTCTCCTGCTATTATTTTCCAGCAGTGTCTCTCACTCTGGACATCTAGTCCTAAGTAGTTTCCATAAACACAGATGTTTAGCTGCTCTAGCCTTGGTATTCAAAGCATCTTCCTTTCCTCTCTTAGCAACCTTGTCTCAATAGCAGGATTAGTGACAGCCAGGAGAAACTCCCTCAATATATCTTCCATGCTCCAGTTGCAGCTGTTAGAATCTGTCGAGGACAGAATGATTAGTTTTGGCCAAAGGATTAGTATGAGGGACAAAATCACCAGACTTCCAGTGAGAAAGCTTCCCTTAGCACTAAGGCCTCCATTCTATAAAAGTTACCTTCCTTTTCAAAGTCTCAGCAGAATTATTCCATGATGGATTTTGGTTTTTAACATGGATAGGACATAGTATTTCTCTTCCTGTATTTTCTCCTTTCATTCTGTTGTCAGACTATGAGAACGGGTTATAGTCTGTGATAAGGCTGAGGACAAAGAAACTTCCCTTTTGGAACAAGTCCAGTTCTTCTGTCTTCTCCCGTAGCCTGAACTGGGCTTCCTAACACCTCCTTGTACCCCAGGCAAAGTTTAAGCTAGGAGTTTATCTCAGAGACTTATACCAAGCTGGCAATTAAAGCAGGCTTCCAACTCTGTGGTCCACCAGGGAAGAACACAGAGGAACTGTCACCAATGCTTGAGTTACATGAATTATGCCATGGGTATAAGGTTGGAACAATCTCCTTCCCAATATATTGGCCCCTATATGCTGTAGGCTATGAATACTTTTTAGCGTCTTGATTCACTGCAAATTCAGGAATTACTGAGAAAGAGGTAATGAGGCAAGCCAAGAGTTTTCACATATGGTCTCCCAACTAACTCCTATTGCTCTTTGGCCTTTAGGTGCCAGAAAGCAAATTAACTGCAAGTTTCTCTTTAAGTCTGAACTTCTTACTTTTTATCATTTGAAGGAAAACTTCAAGAACATATTTTTGAAATACTAGGAAAACAGGAAATTGTAAGCCATAAATTGCAGAGAAGAAATGAGTTATTGTAACTTTGATACATTTCCAGAGCCCATGGATTACCAACAGAATAACCCATACTGGCTATATTGGCTGTGTCAATGGGAGTAGATATTTTCAGAAAACGAAGCAGAGTAGAGCACAAATAGGTTTTAGCTACGACAACTTTGATATTACAATCATAACAGCTTGAAAGTTTTATGAGAGAAAAGGAAAATCTTTTTGTGACACTCTTTTCACATCTGAAAGAGCAAGCAGGTAAGTTTTGAATAATTTTGGGATTAATAAATTATCCAGACTGTTCAATGTGGAATCATTTCACTACTGAATAGTCAGAGGCCCAAAGAACCAAAGCGGCTGTTTAACACAGATTCCAGCAGACACAGAGAGGAATATGTACATAAACACATGTGGCATGTGGCTCACAGTAGTCCCTCCTTATGTTATAAGTATTAAAGTGGCATAAAGCAGGTCTTCAGCCTTGGAAAATAATTCCTTTCCAAAGACGACAACCAAAACCAGTGTTGGTTTCCTTCCAAAGACCAACTTACGAGCTTGGTCTAAGGGTTAAACTGCAGAGGGCAAGGCAGAAGTCAAAATCAGCATACACTCATGTTGAGATCCATGAGATGAATTTTTATTCCATGTCATGATGTATCTAGAATCACAGAATCATAGAAATACAGACAATCTCAAGGTGGAAGAGACCATAAGGATCATCAAGTCCAACTGCCTGTGGAACTAAGCCACATGACTACGAGTTGAACTCTGACAATGCACTGTGCAGAAGTGGAGCTGGTTTACAGTCTTAGAGATGCTGGTCTTTGGCATGTGGGCATGTCCCAGACTGGAAGGTCCTGCCCAAGTTCAGGAAAGTTATACGCACAAAGCTTTTAAATACCATCTGCTTCTCTCTCTTCCATATGTGCCTTGAACCCACTAAGTATGCTCTGCAGCTCCTGACAGCACTCAGATGTAGGTCTAGGCAAACTGACATACAAGCATATAGGCTTTCATTTTTCATCTAAGTCTTCCACATTTTCCCAGTCTAACTGGCTTCATCTCCTAAGTTCTTGGTGCAAGTGACTTCTGACTGTACAGTACAGGGACCACAACATCTTCTCCCACTACTAGCATTTTTCAGTGCAACCAATCTAGACCTGCTCTCCAGCAAGTAATCTGCTCTTCTGATCAGCACAGACTCAGAGGTAAGTCCTGTGCTTCAGCAAATTTCTTCACGACACTGATCATCCATGACACGTATCACCCATCCCAGAGCAATAGGCTATTGGACAGAGTAAAACTAAAAGATCATCAAGGCTTCAAGCTCTATGTATGAGCATGTATTGAATGCTCTGTATTGACCTGCTGTCATGGTAGCTCTAGGTATAGCTACAGAAGTGGCTCTACCCTCAGAAAGGTCAGCAAGTCTGTCCAAGTAGCAAGTCTGTGCAGTATCAAGACTGTGCAAGTATCAAGCCTGTGCAAGCAGAATTCATGTTTACAGCAAACAGCAAGGACAGAGGTAAGAGAAGTGGCAAAGAGATTGTTCATTAGGGACTTCATCCAAAAGAAAAGGCTAACATAAAAGTAGAGCACACTTTCCATATATGATAATAAAAAGAACAGACCTATTCCTTCTTTCAGTTGACACACTTCCATAAAGCAAACTAACAAATAAAATGCTTCTAAAAAATTAATTGTCTGGCTTTTACACTAACCCGAATGAATGTGATTTCCAGATGAAAAAAAAAGTTTGGGTCATCAGTATCAAAAATATTCAAAGGGTAAACATTTGCATCAGTATTTTCACCAGATCACATTCTTTGTCTAAGTTATTGCCATTGCCAGCTTTACCAATATGGAAACAGAACACTGCACTTCTGTAGGAACTGGAATGGATTTTCTTCCTCTGCTTACCACACATGTTGCTGCTATCTTCTTGCCTAATGGTCACAGGTTTGTTATTTCAAACCTTGTGTTGTTCTCTGGTCAGAATGCAAAAAGCAATATTTACATAGTCTCCAGAGGAATTTTAGCATTCTTAAAGCTTGTGCAAATATAATTTTGGGCTGCCATTCTTCCACTTATGCAGGAGGGGAAAAATAGGTTTTAATTTTTGTTTCCTGTCTCACTGACCCTGTTTCACAGCTGCTAATGCTTTTGCATGGAGAACAACCTCTGCAGCAAGATCTAAAGGGTTCCATTAGTTCCTGTGGACAGGAGATTAGACTCTTTAAGATCATCTCCAAAACTGGCTTTTAGGTCTTTGCTGAGCCAGTGTTACTCTCTAGCTCTCAATGTCACTCACAAGTTCAGTTTTAAATATTCTCTGGCTACACTTCTACATAAGCCCGTGACCGGGGAATTAGGAAGCACTGTTCTGTAACAACTTGACACTGCTGCCTCTTGCCTGGCAGCCCTGTGATACAAGATGAAAATGAACCCAGATAGTCCCCTCTTCATTCCACTCAGCATGGGGCAACAGCTGCTGGGTGAGTTATCCATCATGCCTCTGACATAACAGCCCAGCCTGTGCCACGGCTGTGGCATGCCGGAGCAGGAAGCAGGTGGCACATTTCTACAGGAAGCACTGGTGCCTTGGCAAGTGCATTGCAGACAGCAAGTCTGACCATTCCAAGCATGCAGCTGCATTTCCAGGCCTCCCCACTCCCACTACTTAAAGAAGCTGTGCTATTCCTGCAGGTGCTCCTGGGCAACAGCTCGGAAAGCAAGTGTTCTGCCATATGGGGGCCTGGGCAGGGACCCACCACTGAAGATACGTTTGGCATGTAGGCCTGCTGTCAGGGAAGAGATTAAAGCATACAGCTAGGAGTGACAAGGGAAGATGAGACTCCCATGTAGACTATCCCCTTCCCTGCATTTATTCAGGACACGTCTGGATGCATTCTTGTGCAATGTGCTCTAGGAAGACCCTGCTTGGAAAGGGAGGTTGGACCAGATGACTCACTGTGGTCCCTTCGAACTTTACCCATTCTGTGATTCTGTGATTCTGTGGCAAGTCACTAGCAGCAGACTGAAGGCAAGTGTCAAGAGGCAAAGCTGATTTACAAGATGAGGGCAGCATGACTGCAACAACACTGGAAACTGAATTATCATGAATGTGAGTCTGACAAGACAGGACACTAGGGAGATGACTGAGAGTGAGAGTAATGATTCAGTCCAAACACACAAAATTCTGTTTCACCATCCAAGCAGGAATCCACATGAACATACTTTCTGTCCTGGGGGACAGTCCTGGGACTACAGGAAAAATGTCTGTAGCACATCTATGATAGCAGACACAGTTTTGGGGGGAGAATCATAAAATGTAGTAATGAAGAAATAGTTCATTATGAATTGACATGATGAATTAAAAACAACCAATAGATATCTTCATTAACTCCTTTACAGTAACTAATAATAGCGTTGCATTCTCACATGCATTTGTAGCATTATGCATTTCTCTCTGCTCTGCTTTACTGTGCACAAATTTCCTTCCAAATATAGGAACTTTTTTCCATAATGCCATGACTTAATCTACCATGGGAAGTATTTTCTTAAATTTTATACAGAAATAAGATTGGAACTGTTTACCAAATAGCAATCAGTCAATATGGAAAGCTTATGAGCTAAAATTTCTACATAGGAAAGAGAATGGAAATATATGTGAAATAGAGAAATTCAGAAGAGGGGAATAAATTAATGATTTGAACTTAGAATCAGGAAAGCTGTGGTTCTAAAACAAAATTTTCTTGCAAAATTAAGTGCCATACCATTATATTATACTGCAAGATGCCCCAGAAGAAAACCTATCCTAACTATTAGCACCTTGCTTTTAGGGTGTTCTAGATATGTTCTAGATAATTCATAGCTGGAATTCAGGCTAGCCAAGGAGAATAAGAAGGGTTTCTACAGGTACACCACATGCAAATGGAAGGCTAGGGATAGTGTGGGTCCTCTCTGGAAGGAAACAGGAGAACTGGCTACTCTGGGTATAGAAAAGGCTGAGGTTCTTAATGATTTCTTTTCCTCAGTCTTCAACTCCAAGTGCTCTAGCCATTCTGACCAGACCAAGAAGTGTAAAGGTAGAGACTGGGAGAACGAAACCTCTAAACCCACTGTAGAAGAGGATCAGGTTTGACACCATCTAAGGAACCTGAATGTTAAGTCCATGGGTCCTGATGCGATCCATCCTCGGGTCCTGAGGGAACTGGCAGATGTAGTTACTAAGAGACTATCTATAATTTTTGAGAAATCCTGGCAGTCAGATGATGTTCCCAATGACCGAAAAAAAGGGAAATAAAACACTCTTTTTTAAAAGTAGGAAACCAGAAGAACCAGCAAACTATCGACCAGTCAGTTTCACCTCTGTGCCAGGCAAGATCATGGAGCAGATTCTCCTGGAAGCTATGCTTAGGCACATGGAAAGCAAAGAGGTGATCGGTAATAGCCAACATGGTTTCACCAGTCATGCCTGATGAATTTGTTGGCCATCTATGATGTGGCCATAGAATTTGTGGATGGGGCAGAATAACTGATATCACCTACCTGGGCTTATGCAAAGCATTTGACACCGTCCTCCACGACATCCTTGTCTCTAAAGCGGAGAGACATGGATTTGATGGGTGGA
>NW_008652680.1:0-4155 GCF_000695815.1 Acanthisitta chloris
ATATATGCTGAGATAATTGATCCCATAGATAGTAAATGGCTTTTTACATGAGCCAAAGCTTTTCTCATTTCGAGATGTGACAAAACATTTACCAGAAAGATCATATTTGTCATATCAAACTAGTTTTTCCATTTCTGATAAAAGCTTCAGATCCCTAATCCAGAGAGATGCATAGCAAGGAGTGCTAGATTTGTTCTTTGAATAAGAAAAGATGAAAATTCAGCTGAGTTTTATGTATCACAAGAGAGAGAATAACATGTCTGTGTAATCCTCCTCTGCTGCCTTGTTGCACGTCTCTTAGAATTAAAATGTTCTTTGGCTTCTGGAAATAAGTTTGTAGCTCCTCTGTGATGGTAGGCACTTTTTCTATTTGTATATGAAATTCACCAGGAAAGGAAGGGAAGGATATTTGCTTTGCAGAGGCTTCTTATTAGATTCTAAACTTGTATGTCTCTAGATTAAAAAAACTTATCAGAGCGACTCGCGTTTTCTGAAGGCAATATCAAACCCTGAACTTGTGGAGTTCATGCAGGATGGTCACAAGCATCTCCAGTTTTAATTAACCTCTTTCTGCTTGGAGATTCTGTTCACTCTTTCAGGAAAAATATAGTCATTTATTAGTGCTCCTATCTCATCCAAAATAAATGAGTTTCATGGTGAACATGACCTGCTAATTGTGCATGATGCAGCAGCCACAGCATGGAACTCTCTGCCTTTCCTCACTGCGGGGAGCATGAAGGTCCATCACAACCAAAATCCTTAAAATGCAGCCTAGCAATTGTTAACTTGTTTAATGCTCTGAATAGTTTTGGTTTAACAGCTGTGTTGAATAAACAAAAGAACAGCAGAGCTCTAATAAGACTATAATAGACTAATCTGTGTTCTGAGGTTTTAGGTTTGTTTTCAGGTGAATTGTAGACTCTTAGTTATCCTCATGCACACAAGGATGTGTTTGTGCCTCTGGCTTGCTTGTTTGGTTCTTTTTTCAAGGTGGGGTTTTTTTGGGGGTTTTTTTGTGGGACTTTACCCTACTCCCCTTATCTCTCTATTCCTGCTTGCTGAGCTGCAAAATGCTAGGTTTTATTTTCCTAGGTTTGGGTGGGATTTGGCTTCATTGTACAAAATCTGAAGTGAGTTTGTTGTGTCACCTCCCAGATTGTTCTCTGCAGAAATGCGAGGTGCAAAACACTGAAAATGCTGGTGCTTGATACCTCCATGAAGTAAATGTCAATGCACTGAAGGATTTTCCTTGATGGTTGTGTCTGAATAAGTTAAAATGATTTTGCACTCTGTTTGCTGCTGAAGATGAGGCTCAGTAGAGATAGACTTATATTAATTCCTATGACAAAAAAAGCTCAAGTGTGACAGTTATTAAAATCTGAGAAACCTTTTGGCTTACATTTAGTCAAGTGAAATGTCATTCACCTTTAATTTTGAACCTTGCTTGTCAAGAGCTTATGGGAACCTTAATTCTGAATACCTCAGCTAAATTATTTGTTGACTGATGAGCAAATAAAGGAGGACTTGAGAACACTGAATAAGGTAAGAATTGTGGCTTGATTGCATTTTTTTGTTTTAAGGAGCAAGCTAATGCTTTCCCCTGAAGAGAACAGAGTCCCTCTTGTGTTCCTTTTTGAGATGTGAAACTGTTTCACCCCTGTAGGCTTTTTGAAGTAACATAGTAAAAGATTTGCCAAGATGGTATCTCCTCCCTTTTATTTTCATAGGTTTAATTAACCTAATTAAAATGACTGCCATCTAAAAATGTTACCTTTTGTCTGAACCAAGTGATGAGCTTTGTTGAGGAATTTCTTCCTCTGCATGGCTGAACAGATGTCAGTGTATTTTTCTGGGAGATCTGGCCTTCGGTTTAGGCCTTAGCGGGGTGGGGTTTTTATTCCTGTTTTTTTCTTGCTGTCAGAATATTCAGCAAACTGAATAGGAGGCAGTGTGTATTTATAGTTTTTTCTAGTTTTGACTAACCTACTGTTTTTGCTAAGTACCTGAAGGCTTCTCTGATTTCTTATAGCAGACATTGCTCATTAAGGTGTTTGAGAACAGTAGTGGAACATGGGTTTTGTGCCACCTGTTGAGGTGCCTCTAATGATTTATCTCCTATATTTTGTATAGCCTGAGAAGTGTTGGATCACATTCAGAGATAACAGTGTGTTAGATGGGTTTGGGTTTGACTTGTTTTAGTGGGTTATTTGAATGCACTGAAGTTGTTTGTAGACGGTTTGTATCACCATACTGATTGTCTGCACCTCTGGCTGTTACAGCACACTGCTCTGGTTACGGGCTGTGCCACTTAACAGTGCATTTAAAATAGAAGCATTCAGAGTATGGAAAGTATGCTATCTGGAATGATTACTGTAGATGCTGTTGCTCATGTCAGATCTCTAACACTGCTTTGTTCTCTTCCCATGTAGCTTAAATCACCCAAGAGACCAGGTGAGTTAGCAGTTGCACTGGGACTCGTGCACAGTTGTGCTGTTCTGAACAGAGAATGATACTGCAGACATTTGACTATAACTGCTGACTGTGGGGTTTGACCTGTAGTTGTTTTGACTGTGTAATTGCTGTTCCTGGTGTAGCTGCTGTGGTGAATGAGCACTGTGTGAAGTCTTCATCTGCTCTGACCTTTGTCAGGGATGGGAAGGGAGAACAGTCCTTTTCTGGTGGCTGAAGCATTTGGGCATGGGACAACCCAACCATGTCAAGAGATCTTGCCATTGTATTCATGTGCATTTGGGCACCTTGCCTGCTTGTCAGTAGATGGAGGATTGAGCACTTACGGTTTTATGTCTCCAGCTCTCTAGATGTGTCTGTACATTTTATTTCAAGACAGAGAGCTACTTACTCGCCTAAGTAATTCTCACCCTATTTAACTACTTTACTATGGATTAGAACTAAAACAAAATCAAGGACATACTGTCCCTCACCTACCTATGAATGTTTTTTCAGATAAATGCTCTATTTCAGGGAGTATTATAATTCAGGGCAGACGTTGAGTTATTCATCCCAATATATAGTATTTTTCTGATGGAAATTTGACTTTGTAGCTTACTGTGCTTATTATTTCTGCATATATGACCCAACTGACTGCAGTTTTGCAGTCAGGTGTGATGGACACATGCTGGTGTTTAAACACAGTCTCTCTCCTGTCCTCAGCCTCCCCCTCCTCTCCTGAACACCTCCCAGCTACACCAGCAGAGTCTCTGGCACAGCGGTTTGAGGCCCGGATAGAAGATGGAAAACTCTACTATGATAAGAGATGGTGAGGCCTGGGGAATTTCTGTTCTAATCAGTCTGTGAGTTGTGCAGTGCGGAGACAAAAGCTGCTGAGAAATTGCTTTGATCAAAGCAATTCTCAAAATGTTTCTGGGCAGAGGTTAGCTGCTTCCTCCAAGGGCTAATCATTGTGAGCAGTGAATCAGGAGTGATGCTGGAGTGTTTAGAGCTCGTAGACTTTCACAGATAACTAGTGGCTCCAATAAAAGGAGACTTGAATGCTTTCCATGGAGTCAGTGGTGCCCACTGTGACACTTAGGAACTACTTTTGTCAAACTTAGTATTAGGTAAGGCAGCCAGCAGCAGCCACAGGGTGATGTAGTTGTGAGGCCTGTCCGCAGGGACACAGGTGCTCTGTGACTGCAGGTACACTCACATTCCTGGGGTTCCTGTGTGTGGAACACAAGCCCAGCATTCCACAAGGTGGCAGAAGAAATGTCATCCACCAGATGAGCAGGATGAAAAATGTTTCTAATAAATCCAAATAACCTTTAAAGATCAAATCCACCTGGGAGAGGCAGTTTCAGAATTGCTGATTGGATTTAGCTCTGTTGAGTTTTATGGCCATACAGCTGTGCAAGCCTCACAAAACACAAGGAAAATATTAAATTCTGCAGAGAAATCTTAGAAGGTCTTAAACTTAATCCACGAGAGATGCAAACCTGGATAATCAAGGGGGCAATCTTGTACTCCTTGAGCAGAAAGCAATTTGCAAGTCCTGTGCTTATTTATCACCTGCTTCAGTGTTCTGGTGGCTCAAAATAACAAGTGATGAGACTGTAATTTTATCACAGGAAATGATAGGTGTGAAGCTTGTTTTCTATACAACAACCATCTTGTACAGTTGGTCAGTTTTTCCTGCTG
>NW_008652680.1:4176-24429 GCF_000695815.1 Acanthisitta chloris
GATAAAAGCTGCTGCCTGGAGCTTCAGTATCTGTGAAGCATAAAGCAGTCATGAGCAGGCTACTTAATTCACATGTTCAGGAAGTTCTTTTTTTGCTTCCAGATTATTTTTTTGTGTGTGTGTTTAAAATGACACACCCTGGGATGTATTTGGATGAATCAACTCTTCTCCAGAATTTTTAGCATGTGGAGTACTGAAAGGTGTTAATGTGTAATAAAACAAAAACTATGGAATCTGGAGTAATGTCAGAAATCCTTCTTAGATTTTTTTTTTATTGATAGTAATAGTACTTTTTCCAAGTAGCTGTTGTTTTAAAATAGTGAAGTAACTCTACAGTGGTAGGGTAATTCTTTCTAAGGTGCATTTTCTGGCATGCACAGAAATGCTAAACCTGACAGCACAGGAGTGACTTTCTCTGTTTCCTGATGCAGCGGTGCATGACTGTTCTCTCAGAACAGGGAACATCTGAGGCTAGTAATGGACACCCTAAGGTCTTGCAGAGACATTTCACACACATGTCTCCAAAGTGGAGAGTTTCAGATGATTAGATTCACCTTTTTATCCTCAGTCAGTTTGCTCTGTGCTCCCCCATCAAATCCTAAGATACAGTTCACTGTAAAACAACCATCTTTAGCTTTTAGCTTTGCTGCATACAGTTATGCAGAGGGATAGAGTTGCAGCTGAAAATTTTGGTCTTAGCACAATATTTTATAGCAGGAAGTGGAATTCTGCTTGCCTCACTTGTCAGCACTGTCGTGTGTTTTACCTACCACAAGAGCTGTTTGGCACTTTACCTCTCTGGAAAGCCAATATCTGAAGTATTTTCCTCAGTTCTGCCCCTCTGTAGATAAAGAAACTTGGCAAAAGGATGAGACATGAACAGCTAACTGATGCATCAGTCTTTCAGCTGACCTGTCTGCGCATGCATGGAGTGTGAGACAGCTCAGACAACTCTTGAAGGAGGAAGTGCTGAGCTGCCTTGTTACTTTGCCTTCTTTGTGCACAATTAACATAAATTTCCTGATGGATGGTAACTCATGCTGTGAAATCCAAGGGCTGAAACCTGGGTCATGTGTGTCATTAGCTTTGGAATTCACTGGTAATCAAAAATTGAAAGAAACATCTTTGAGTGGGGAAAAATATTTCATTATCTGTGCAGGCACAGATAACACTTGAGAGTTGTCGTTTGCACTGGTATCTTCTGCACTCATACTGATTGTATCAAGATCATCAATTCTCCTTGCCTAAGCGCTCACAGCATGGCATGGTAGGATGCTGCTGGACTGAGATTTTTGTCTTATCTTACTGAGGTCTGGGGTTTGTAGTAGCTTATTCAGTTCCTTTATATCATTTAATAATATCTGGACTCACTAAGCTGAGATTTTTGGCTCAGATCATTGTTGCTGTTGCATTGCCCTGGAACCCACTGACATCCTTTCTGTTCAAATGAAGGAGAAAGAACAATGGTTGGACACAGGTGGCTAAAGGTTGCAAGACATGGTTGGGTTTTTTTGGTTACCTTGCTCAGCCCGTGGGTAATGAGAATGTTGGGACTGCTGAAAGCTCACACTGTTCTAGTTACTGCAGATGGTGTGAAAATTTTGAGTACATGAGCCAGTAGGAAGAGACACTGGAATAAACCATTGGAAGACTTCCATATTTACAGTATGACTATTGTGGAAACAACTGCAAAGATAAAATAAATCCATGCATTTTGCAAGTGGCAGCCAGACTGCAGGGACTGAGGGAATCTGTGTAGTGATTCTGCAGCTTGGGCTGCCTGTTTCAATATGAAGCACATCATGATTGAAGGTGGAAATATAGTTATGCTTTTATAACTAAAGTATTTTGGTCCTCTCTAGATTAGGATTATTTACTTACAAATAACCTGTTTCAGTGTAATTCACTCTGCCTACAGAACTCTGCTAGGCAGAATAAACAAACTGGGGGTTTTGACTGGCACAATGCAGCACTACAGACATGTGGGCTGTGAAGGGGCAAAACCATGGAATCAGGCTATTGAGAATTATGAATTTCAAGTCTTTGTATTATACACAACACATGAAGAAAAACACACAGCATAAAATATGATCTGAAAGGGGGAAAATGGATATGCTTAGTCACAGCCTCCTTATGGCAGGTATCTACAGCTCCTAACAGTTACCCATCATTCACCATTTGTGGGTATTTTCACAGACAGCATCAGAAGTCTGAGCTGTTGTTACAATACAGAGAGTGCACTGATTGAGGACAATTCACTTGTGCTGGTGGTGCACTGGTAATTTTGTGTTGGGGAATGTGAATAACTTTGGAGTATCTGTGATTTGCTCTGTCATATTTTATCAGGCAAAATGTGGAGTTGCCTTCTGAAATCTATCCCGTGTCTGAAATGTGAAAGGCTACTTGGATTAACATTGAAGCACAGGGTGGTTGTCAGTCAGTGTCTCCTGGGTTGTGGCTGGTGCTCTGCCCCTCCCTCCTGTAGATGTGAAATCTGTTTTCAATAACCTGTGTATGGAATTGAATGTGAATTGAGAGCTTTGTGCATTTTCAGGTGTCATTAAATGCAAAGTGTGTGTGTGTGTAGAATCAGAGCACCTGCTGTGCTGTAAAGATGGAGAAAGTGATGTGGAAAGAAAGACTTCAGATTTACTCTGTCCAAATACATGTAGACTCCCAGCTTTATCCATCTGATCACTGTTTCTTTCTCAGTCTTTGGAGTGCTAATGGTTTAATGTATTTTCTTTTCTCCTTTTTGCAGGTACCACAAGAGTCAGGCTATTTACCTGGAGTCTAAAGAGAACACGAAGATCAGCTGTGTGATCAGTTCTGTGGGTGCCAATGAGGTATTGGGCTGATTTGTTTTCCAGGAGAGGGGGGGAAACTGTGGATCAGCAGAGGCAGGCAGACAGCTGTCTAGTGAGGACTAAGGTACTTTCAGAAAAGACACATATTTGTCTGCTGTGTAGAGAGGCTGAATCTAAGATAAAACTGAGTTGAGAAATCTCTTCATGAGATGGGAAGAGACTTGCTCCATTCCTAAAGAAACTGACCTGTTGCATCTCATTGGCGCTGCATTCATAACTTCCATTATTTCAAGAACAGACAGTTGTTATTAGTGCAAAATTTATTTAAAAAGTCCCATTGGGAATCCAGAACAGAACAAGAAAAATTTTTGTCTCCAAATTTAGTTGTTATAAGGGGAGAAGATTCTTCCTGCTAACTGAGTTTTCTGGCAGCATCCATCACCTCCTTGGAAGATGGGGCAGACAAGTCATTTGTCTGAGCCAGTTTCCTTGTGGCTAATGATTAAGGCTTAGAGCAGCAGGTGAAGAGAGCTGTGTGCCCAAGATTGATGTGAGTCTGGCTGCAGAAGCAGCTCAGTGCTCGAGCAGCACAGCAGTTGGGCGAAGGGAACAGTTTATTCTTTGCTTGCAGATTCCAGACACTTCAGGGAAAGAAATAATAGACTTGAGTGCACTTCTATTCAATCAGCCAATAAAGGAACTTTAATTTGTTGTGGCAGCTAAGGGAAAATACTTTATTTTCTCCAGAATGAGTTGCATATGGGATATGTTTGTATCACAACTGTTCCTTTGCAGTACCAGTTGCTGCTCTCAGCAGTTGGTTGTTTAGATAAAGCAGTGCTGGTGAGCTAATGGATGTGTTAAAAATGTAGTGCTGCTAATTTGATTCAAGTTATTACTGTTAATTTATAACATTAAAACTCAGTCTTTCAGAGGATCTTACCTGAAACCCTGAGGGAAATGCAATCTGTTAATTCTTCCCTGTGAGGTTGATGAGGCACTAGCACAGGTTGCCCAGAGAAGCTGTGGCTGCTCCATCCCTGGAAGTGTTCCAGGCCAGGTTGGAGCAACCTGGGCTAGTGCCTTTTGACAAAAATACCTCTTCAGTATGTGCAGGAAAGTTTGTTTATTTTTATTCCCATGAGTTTATTGAGCAATCTCAGATTGTTGTAATTGATAAAAAAGGAAGACACTTATCTTCCTTTGAAAGTCTAGGAATAAAAGAAATTCAGAGCTGGATTTGGTTGTCCTTATTTACCATCTCCTTTAGTTCTTCAGAATTATTAGATGTTCTCCTCTGATTGCAAAATATATTGTGTGTCTGAAACAGCAGCTCTAGGTTCAGAATATGTCTCAATGCATTTATTTTTCTGAACACTGTGACCCGTTTTAATGTTAATAAATAATTTCTCTGTTGTGGTCACTTAAAACTGAATTTTAATGTTCTTCCAAATGGAATTTAAATTTAGCAAAACTAATATACCATTCATCATACTGTGATAGAATGTAAAACTGTACATTTACTGTTTCGTACAGTTGCTCAGAGTTTACAGATCTTGAACTTCTTTTTAGCTAGGAAAACATACCAGTTCTTGGAAATTTAGAGAGATTAGTGTCAGTGAATGTAGGTTTTAATTTCTCTGGGGAAATAACTGAAGTACAAGCACAGGCAAATATTGTTGAGGGCTCCAGTTAATATAGTCAATTTGTAATTAAAAGAATAGAGTTAAATCAATCTCCTATTAGCCTGTAGCTAATATACCTAAAAAATAGTTTAGCATAAAACACAAACCAGCACAACTTTATAATCCTTTGCATTAGGAAATACTGGACTTCTGTCCTCAAATACTCCAGTACCAAGAGCTGGTTAACTCTTTATGCATTTATTTAACCATGTTTAAATGCCTTAGAATGACGAAATGCAGAGGAGTTTGCTCAGACTTGATTTTTAAAGTGAAGGTTTTGGTTCTACATGTCTTGAAAGTGATTTCAGAAATTCTCTGGAGTGGCTGCTGCCTCCATGGCAGCAGATTGTCCTCTGGAACGTGCTGTGTGTCTGCTCGTTGTGTGAGTTCTCCCATGCAGGTGCTTGAGAGAGGCTCTTTCATCTTCAGATGGAATTTCTGTACTACATTGGGAGAAATGCTTCACAGAGCAAAATCAGAATAAGCTTTTCATTTGACTAATAGTTACTTGTCTGGGCAAATCCCAGGATAGATAATTTTATGATCTGTGGATATAGAGAGGCTTATTCTTGATTAGGTAAAGCTTAATGCCAGAGTTCTGCTGTGAACTGTAGCAGAAGGGAACCTGCTTTCCTGATGGTGCTTGCAAAGAGTCATTTTTCTTGAGGTTTGTTTTGAGCAGCAAGTTAAGGAGGTAAAGTTAGATACTTTATTTCATTTTCTACTCAGGTTGCAAATGCCTAATGTGAGGAGGGAGAAGAGATTAACCTAAATGATCTGTGCCCCTGAGTAACAGAGGTGTTCAGCTCTGACAATAACACCTCAGCTTATTGCTCTGCTTATTGCTTACTGTGAGTTCTCCCTTTTTCTCCCCAATTTATCTCCCTGCCCTGTTCTTTTTGTCCTTTCTTTCCTGCAGATCTGGGTGAGGAAGACCAGTGACAGCACAAAGATGAGGATCTATCTGGGGCAGCTGCAGCGAGGTGTTTTTGTGATCCGCCGGCGATCGGCCGCGTGACCGTGTGTGCTCCTCCTTGGTCCTCTGTTGTTTTTAACTGATCACCAGACCTGTGCCAGGGAATGGCAGGCTGTGCACTCAGCCCAGCAGCAGAGAGCACTGTCATGACCTCTGGCAAGACAGTTTGTGGCTGGCCACATAATCCCCAGTAGTCCTTAAATTTTTAGTGATGCCCAAGCACTGCCCTGGACTATTTCTGGATTTTGCATCAAGCTTCTGTTATGCTTTCTTTGTATTTGGGGTGACTGTTTAAGAAGACTCTGCATCACACTTTTTTCATCATTATTTCATGGTGCGTAGATGGGACTTGTGTGTCAAACATCACGTTTCTGTCTGAAGTCAGACCAGTGGAAGAAGCTTTGCTCCTGAAGATGTGAGGTTGTTTGTTCATTTTGGTTCCTACAAGGGATGCTGGGCAAAAGGAGATGAATTCTGCCAAGTTTCAGCTGCAGCTGAGAGATGTCACAACACCTGGTGCACTCGATGAATTGTTTACAGACTTGAGCTCTGGAGCTTTTTTAGGATGGTGTGAACAGCTTAGAAACTGCTGGAAATACAGTGATTTTAATGTAGTTAAGCAGTCACATGTAGTTAATCAGAAGCTTACATTTCCCTTCACATTAAAAAACCCTTCAGTGAACAAGCAGAGTATGTCTATTTGCTGAAATCTATTCCCTGGAATAGGTGGATGAATTTAAAGCAAAGGATTAATTACCTGGAGTTTGCAGATAACGAGGCTGTATGAGCTATGTGTGTGAGTGTAATCACTCACAGATGCAGAGAGACAAAAGATAAATTTCCTTTTCTTTATTGATGCCTAGAGTAACTGGTTATGCTGAAATCCTACAGGATCTGCTGTGTCTTCCAAAGGAGCCTGGCACAGAGCAGGAAGTGGTATTGACATTCTCTTGCTGTACAGCTGAAGCTTTCACTCCCTAAAATGCCATGCAAAGGGTTCCCCTTGAGGGGTGCTTTAATTACTGAGATAACACTGGATTTCTAGTTTCCCACCCATAGCAGAAGTGAAAATCTCAAATGATGATATTAATGTACTCCCTTCCAAGATGTTTATAGATCTGACTTTGCCATCCCTTCATTGTTCCTAGTTCTGTGCTGATGGCTGAAACCACCAATGCCACATGTGACTGCATTGGCAGGAGCCACATGGTGCCCTGGCAGTGCTATCAGATCTCTGTCTTCTGTGCAAAACAGCTCTGTGCTCCTTTTGATTACTAGTCAGAAAGCTGTAAATTCTCTATCAATATCTGTCACTTTGAGCATCTTTTTGTTTTTGCTGTAGAACTGCCTTGGTGTTCAGCACCAGCTAAGCCTTTCAGATCTGGATAAATGAAATATTTGGGATTACTGTTTCAATTTCTCTCCTGCAGTTGGGTGGCAGTCACATCCCAGAAACTGATGCATGTACGTGGGTCTGGAGTGGCATGTGATGGCTGAGTTCTGAGGTGTTGCCTTTATGACTGAGATACCTTAATGATTTTTACTGTGTTTGGAGTTTCAACTGGATCTGGAGCTTTGGCAAGGAAGGAGAGGGTGTGTTTCCCACCCCTTGACAATGTGCCACCCTTACTGCAGCTGAGGCAGAAAGCAGCAGCCTGGATTTTGTCAAGTTAACAGCTTGCTTAATATAACTTAACATTCTCTGCACGTGTGACTGGTTTTTAATAAGGTGATGCACCAAACAGGATTTGTCACTGAGCCTTAAATTGAACATCATCATTCTAATAATAAAAAGTGCTAAGTAAGTCACAGGATTTATTTCCTGACTATGTCCTTTTATCAATATATATGTTTGTGGGAATAGCTGGGAACTTCGGTTCAGTGTTGGAGAGAGATCTTGGAATCATGGAATTTTAGGGGTTGGAATGGACCTTACAGATCATCTAGTCACAACCCTCTGCCCTGGGCAGGGACACCTCCCCACTAGACCAGGTTGCTGACAGCAGGTGCTCTCTCTGCTGCTGTGATGTTCCCTGTTTTGGGGTGACTGGGCATTGGTGGGAGTGTGGATGTGCAGCAGCTCTCCTGGAGTCAGGCGTGGTGTAAATATAATTCAATAGGTTCAGCACCCCATCTTAATCTGAATTAGTGTCTGCTCACCCTCCCTGTTCCATGGCAGCAGTGGGGAAAGCATAGCTGCTCTCCCAGGCAACAGCCTGTCTTTCTACCAGCTGTGGTCTTCATGGCAGGTGTTGGAAGGGGAGATGGGGTGGGACACAGGTTTCTACTGCAATCTAGTCAGAATTTAGAGTCTTCTGGAAGGAAATACCTGTGGGACTGTTGCACTGTTTCCTTCTCCTGTAACCCCCCGTGGACACTCAGCTGCTGAGACATTGCTGCTCTCATAAGGAGTCTTCTCGTGTTGTGGGTCAAGGAGTGTGCAGGCTGTAGTGGGAGAAGATAAGCTAAGGAGGAATGAGGAAGTGAGCAGGGTGGGAAGGAAGGAATGTCAGGGGAATTGGTCTACATAAAGTGATAGTGATTCAGGGCTGTGCTTGCATGTGGAAGTTGTCAAAACTTGATCTCAGGCTTGCAGTCTTTCACACCAACCTTGGATCTCCAGGAAGGATGTATGTACAACTTCCTCTGTCAGAGTTCCTTACCAGTTTGCCCAGTGTCCCTGGATCAAGGTTTGAACTACAATTTCTGCTCCTGGCAGTCCTGAATACAGACTTCTAGCCCTCTGTGCTCAAACTTAACTGCTGCACTGAAGGTGTTTTGTTTTAAGGCTGGTTCATCCCTAGTTTCTTAATGAAAGGAAAGTCTGTCTTGCCTTTGATCACCATAAAGAGTAGATCTGTCTAACAAAGTACATGAATATTGTATCTTGTTTTTTCAGGCAGGCTGTTCTGTAATAGCCCAAGCCATTTGTGAGGCTGGAAGTGATAAAGTGCAGTGCCTTGTGCACTCAGGGAAGCAGTGCATTATTTTTTTTTTCAATCCTAAAAGGATGCTCAAGATATGTTGTGGTGAGGATGAGGCATGTGGAGATCAAGAGTATAGACAGCAGGTGTAGAATTGAAGATTTCCTGCCACTGGTTGGAAAAATAGAGACAAGTTACTGAAGGAGATGGACAAGGTCTTGCTTAAAATCTAAGAGAAAATTGGCTTTTCTGTCTGCTCTTTGCCTGCCTCTCATCAGTCTTGGAAGATTCAAACCCTCAGTGAACAGAAATAGCTTTGCTACAGGTATGAAACAATTTAATCCTCATTATAAGCAGCATTTAAAGGAAATTTAAGCAATTGTTTTAACTCATGGTTATAGTAATTTTAAAGGAAGGTGAACCTTCTGCCAAAAAATAGCCTTTTATTGAGGGCTAAGTTGTAGTTGGCTGTTGGCTTATATTAAGCATCTTGTTTCATTGCCTCGAGAAATGGACTGTGATGTTGGTAAGAGCAGAATGAAAAAGACATCCCCCCCAGCCAGCCCTTAGATGCTCAGATGGAAGGGAGCCAGAGCAGTGAGCCAACTTCCAGTGGCTTTTTCATATCATGCTCACAAAAAGTTTCCCAAAGAGGCTTTTCCAAGGACAAATGCTACTAAACGAAACTGGTTTTTTTAGCCCATGTGCTTTGCCTAGAATTTTGTAAAGAGACAAAGTGATTTAGTGACAAAAATCTTCATTGTTTGCAATTTTTTTGTACATTTCTGGGGAACTTATAAAACCTAAAAAACAAGAAATTGCTGTGATCCTTGTGAATAACTGAGATGTTCCTCCTTCAGGCAAAAGAAAAAGCTTTTGGGTTCTTGTTGCAAATAGCAAACACTAAAGGAATAAGAAAATTTGAATGGACATCTAAGGTTTGCTGTTACCAGATTTTGTTTGTCCAATTCTAGAACTAAAAATTTAATATATTGAATTATTTAGAAAATAAAAAATGTTTCCCTTTTTGTCCATAATTTATTGAAAACCTCTTGTCACTGAAACTTCACATTTCATACAATTAAAGATCCACTATTTTAATGTTAATGTGGGAAATGCCTTTAATATTTAATATCAGCTCAAACTTTTGGGATGCTACAATGTCTCGTAATGTCTTCCAGTACCTGTTGCTTTACAGTGGGGACACTGCTGGTTATTTAGATTCCTCCTTTTATCCAGGGTTGTTGTTAAATGCTGATTTTTAGTTGAGTTTTTAAATGTGCTTAAAGAACTGTTTGGGCTTATGAGAACCAAAAACCCCATGAAATATTTGAGTTTTTTTACCCACCGATGTGATGTTAATAAGTACATGGATGGGGAGAATGGCTCTGGGACCAAAATTTTAAATAACATTTAGGTGACAAAAGGCACAAAGGACACAAATGCAATATAGTCTCTGTGGTGTACATATAAGGAAAGGTGTCTAAACTCCCCTCAGGTAGTTGAGATGCTGAACAGCAGCACAGGAGGAGTTATTTAAGCCTTTGGTTCTGAGATAGCAATGCTGTGAGCAAAGCTAGGGATTTGTAGGGCTTTGGAACCGAGAGCTTCAGCCCACGGGAAACAGCTCCTCGTTTATTTCATCAGTCTTAAATTTGAAGCCTATCAGTTGCTCTGTATGCCTAAAGGAAGCTTTGTCATTTTTCATTTTGTTCTGATTTGCATCCCCATGTTCTGCCCCAAATATTGAGAGGGGAAAAAAATCAGAGTGATGAAACATAACATTTTTCATTTCACTTTATTAATGTTCCTTATTGAGTTAGGATTCTTCTGGCACTGCTGATCTCTGCTACTTTCATGGCCAGCCCAGTTCATGAGAGCCAAGGAGCTTTCACAAAAGTACAGATGCAAGTCAAGGTTAAATTTGGTGTCTTTATTCAAGGTTTATTCAAGGTTTATTTAAGGTGGTTTAAATCCTGTTTGGAATTGGTGAGTGAAGGGTGTTAAAGTGAAGAGACTGGTTGCACTGACTGACATGGGTTTGGAGAGTGGTTGGCTCAGGACACATGGATGGAGCTCCACAGCTGCTTCAGTCATTAAATGAAGAGGTAGGTCAAGTCTTTTGTTTGGTTTTATTTTTGTTTCCTTCCTTTTTTTTTTCTTTTTTAGGGAAGCAGTGGATGTCTGATAACCAATGTATTGATTTCTGTTAAACAAAGACTTGAAGGTAGCTGCTGATCAAGTCAAGTTCCTGTTAGCACTGAAGAATGAGTCATTTTGGGGAAGAAATAGCTTTGTGGCCATGAACTAAAATTTAGTAACAGTGCATAATAGTCACAGGAATATTTTTTCTGGTGTGATTATGAAGCAATATTCCAAACCTTGCACATTGAGACATGGCCTAAAGGGGAAGACTCTGAATACTAATGATACTAAATCAGGTAATGTAGTTGCACAAGATGAGTGAAAATGCAGGAAGCAAATATTCTGATGGAAAGGATTTTTGGGGTAGCAGAATCTCATCCATTGAAACTGGGAGTTGCTCTAAACCCTTTGGTTTAAGTCTGCCTTGAAAACTAAGATTGCAGGAGAGTTTGACACATAACCTGGGACCCAGGGAGGCACAGCCTGTAATGGTCTCTCAGCACTAGAGTATTGATTAGGTCTCATTTTGTACCAAGTGTGAAGTTTTGCAGTTCAAGAAAGGGAAATAAAGTGGTGGAGCTGGCAGGATAGTTACCAGCCCTGCCTCAGCCTTGTTGGTCTTGTTCTCCCTGAGAGAATTCAAAACTATTGATTTGTTTCCTCTCTCACTGAAATAACTTTGGAGAAGAGCTGTGAAAGTCTGGGTGAAATACAGAAACAAAGTGTCTACCCCTGAAGATGGATAAACCCTTGTTTGTTCCGAGGAATTGATGGCAATCCAATGAGTGGCTCTGCCACAGCAGGGTTTTGCTCCCTGAGGGTTTCATCCATCCAAGGGGATGCCCTTTCCAGGTGCTCTGAAGGTATTTAGCAGATATGGGGTGATTTGATTATGGGGTACAAAGCTGCAGTGTTGGTGCTCTCATACCTGGAGTGCTGCATGGCATGTCTGGGCAGGGGAGGTGCAGCGTGTGGGAGGCAGATCCTGAGCTGTCCTTGGAGGGAATGGCTGGGATTAGCACAGGGAGGAGTCTGGAGCAGTCAGCGAGGCTGGACATCTGTCTGAGCCAGCAGCACGTGTGCTGGGCAGGCTCATCCAGTGGCTGCTGCGTGTGCTGCCCTCTGCTCCCCCAGTGCTGAAGACCTTGGGGAACACACTGTGCAGTTGCCTTGTAATGGATGTGAACAACCTCAAGCACTGGCTGTGGCCTCCACAAGGCTGTAATGCCTCTTTATCATGTAATGCAAGCAAAGGTATTAATAATCTGCAAAGCCTCTGAGCAGAAGGGCTTCTCCCTTTCCATCAGAGAGCCTGGCAGGTGCTCCATCTCGATTATGCCTCTGCTCTTGTATCTGTCATGTTCCTGGGCTGAATGGCAGAGCATGAAGGTGCTTCTGGGGGAGCATTTCCTACGTGCCTAATGGGGATATAATTAATGGATGCAGCCAGTGAGCCGAGCAGAGGCATAAGCCCAGGAGAGGCTTCAGCCAACCAACTGTGCCTTGTTACAACATGCTGATTCAATGTTGGTTTGGTATCTTTACTTAAATTCTGAAGCATTGTCACTTTTTAAGTTAATTTATTACCATGAGCATTTACACTGCTGCTGCAGCTTTTTATTGCCAAATACCTGGTGGAATCAGTTCAGTGTCTCAGATGAACATGGTGTATGGCCAGGCAGGTTCTGGGTACTTGGTCTGTCACTGGGGATTGCAGGGTGTGATGCCTCTGACCAAGGAGGTCTCCTGGTCCTGCAACCCTGTCTGTCACTTGTCTGGCTGCAGTATTGGCTCAGTGTCCTGAGTGTGCTTCAAAGGGGCTGCCAAAAGGATCACAAAAGTGTGGTTATTGCTTACCTGGAAGTGGTTGTTTAGCTTTCACCCCACTTGCTTCAAGTTGTCCTTTAGTGAGCAGCTGTCTCCTGAGTGCTGTGAGGGATGGTGAGGATGAGTTGTGCTCCTGCTCACTCACTGTGTGTTTAACCCAGCCATCATCATCAGAGCACAAGGAAAGCCTCACTCTTCACCCAAGAACAGGGTTGTTACGTGCTGTGTTTTTTGGGATGAGCTGCCTGCTGTTGCTCCTGACATGCCCTGACTGGACTCTTGAGGTGCTACTTAGTGCTCGAGTCCTATGGGATGTTGTTACAAAGGAAACTGGGAACACTGTGGCACAGTGTCAGTGCTGTTCCTGCACTATTAACTGGTTTAATGAGCCTCTTAAATTGTCTTGGGGAGGAGCACAGTCTCCCGCTCGACCTTATTGTCCTTGTTTGCTGTCTCATTACATGGCTCAGCTGACAGAGCAGTGGTGCTGCTGGGAGCACCAGCACTGTGGTCTCTCTGTGCCTGAGGGAGGGCAGGAGGCTGCAGCTCAACCTTGGGGTGCCTGCACGTGACAATGGGTGTTCTGGAGACACCTCCTATGCCCTGTGACAGTGTGGAGGTGACGAGCCACAAAGCTGTCTGCACTAGTGACAAGGGTTTCCTTAGCTCAGTTGATGGAGCTGATGAGATCCTGTGTGCTCCTGCAGGTCCCTGGTCCACACCGTGCTCAGGTGACCCTGTGTTTAATCTCCTCACCCCATGGCTTTGCTTGCTGTGCTGCCATCCAGTCTCATTTCCAATTTCACACTGACATGCTCTTGATGTTTATAAACCAGCTCTCTTGTGTCGATCCACTTAAAAGCAACCAAATGTGTTCTGGAGAAATACTTTTCTCCCGTGTCTCCTGTTGCTGTGGCAATCTCTCCTGCTGCTGAGCAGGAGGAGTGGGAGAGGCCACAGACAGTGCAAGAGCATCCTGCTTCCCTGCATGGCCAGTGCTGTGAAGGGCATCCAGTGCCTGCTGCTGCCTGTCTCAGCAGTGATTTTACCCCAGAGTGGTTTTGAAATGCAAATCTCAAAGGTTTCTACGGAGAGAAGTAAATGAGAACAAACTTGATGACTCAGTTGGGGAGACTGAGGCATAGGAGTGCAATGATCTGCCAAAGACTGGGGGTTGGGTCTGTAATTCAGCTACAAATGCCCTTCTCTGTCCTCAACTTAGGGGCTTGAGGGCAATGTAACCTTCCTTAACGTTTTGCTTTAGGGTTTCAGCTTTGTCAGAACTTCATCTACATCTCTGAGCACATCATCTCTTTAACATTACCCTCTTGTCTCTCCTCCATTCAGCTGGACAAGTCAAGACTCACTCCAGAGCAGGTGACAAGATGATTTCTGGATAATGAGTTACTGCTCATCAGCCACATTTCATAGCTGAGTGTGAGAAGCTGGTTGCAAATCCAAAGTAAGACTGTGTTAGCATAAACCACTGGAAGGGAGCAGGTTTTCCTTTGCAGTAGGTGGAGATCACGGGGATGGTCTGTTAATCAGATCTGTCCATGATCGGCTGACAGATGGCAGCTCCCTGGGGATAATTAATCATTTGCTCTTGCAGGATGTGGTGTGTGGAACATACAGATAGATTCTAGCTGAAGGGATTTGTGTGAGACAGCTCAGAAAGGACCTGAGGCCCCTGGAAAGGAGGATCTCTACCTCCAAGGTGGAACTCAGTAGCTAGAGACAATTAAGTCCATCTTGCCAGGGATCATGGGCTTTCTGTTACCACCTTTGACTTTCCCAGGGTGTCATGCAGCTAAAGGCTTGCGAAAGCAGGAAGAAAAGCTGTCTGACATCTGTGGGCTTTGATCTGCTGTGAAAGATTTTTGCCCCAAGCTTGGGGAGAGGGGAAATGTATTGAAAACCAAAAAGCAAACACTTGTAGGTCTGGTCTGTGGGAGCGCTGGATCAAGTCAGTCCCTCAGCTGAATTTTCTCTTTGGGAAAGACTGAGCTGCTGAGCTTGAGCAGCAGAGTGAGGTGGCTCCACTGGCCACTGTCACCGAGGAGCTGGGCATTCCTCTGCACTGCCTGCAGGTTGGCTGCTGCTCTGTGAGGAGACGTGGCAGAGCTGGTGTTTGCAGACAGCATCGCTCTCCTGCGTGCCTCAAGCCCCAGGAGTGAGAGCAGAAGTCAAGCAACCTTTGTGTCTTTTTTCATAAGGCTTTTCTCTTGGTATCATCTCCAAATCCTCCTTTCCAAAGGCAGCTGTCTTAGCAGGGAAATGTGGTGCTGGCAGGATGGGGATGATCAGTGAGTGAAACCCTCTCCCTTCCTCTAGACTTTGAGGTCTCTGTGCAATTTAAAGTGAGGGGAGAAAGGCATCTGTACCAAGGATTCGTCAGATTTGTTCCTGGCAGATAAGTTGTTTTTGTCAAGTGGCTTGACATGAAATTCCACACAGTGTGTAGATGTTTGTTGAATGTTTACCTAGGGGAAGAGATTTTTTTCCAGCTATCCTAAAATATTAACCTTGTGTAATACATTTCCTCAATGAGATTGAGCAGGAAGGTCAAAATGTCAGGCTTGCTTGGAACAAGGGTTCTGCAGAAGAGAAGTGGCATTATGGTGTTTGAAGATGTTTTGGTTAGAAGTCCCCAGCATTTTGGGGACCCTGCTAATTGAATTGAAGAAGTTACAAAGCCCAGAAGGGAGATGCTGTCCACAGCTGGGCAGGCAGAGACACTTGCAGAGGGACAGGGTCAGAATAGGTTATGTCAACTGTAAAATGACATCAGAAAGATGTGAAGAATTGCTCTGAAATTACATTCCTCTGCCTGAGTCATTTTAGGGAGGTCAATTCTCTATTGTGAGACTAGGAGGTTTGCTTTTAGGGAAGAAAGGGGCTTGGGTCTGAGTTTCCATTTGAAAGGAGTTCAAGGAAAGAAACACAACCTTCCTCTGTTCTGTGAATCATCAGACTGGTTTGCAGGACCACAGAAAGGAGTAATAATAAAGAGAAAAGTCAGGAGACTGCTTGAAGCTTTCAAATCTGTAAGACTGCAAGTCAGCACACGCTGTCTCTCCTCTCTGAGAAAAACTCTTGCTGAGAAACTGCCTCCTTACAGAACCTGAAACTGGTTCCTTTACACCATGTATATTTTTCCTTGCAGGGACAGGATGTTTGAATGGAGATGTGTTTTCTGCCTCAGACACTGGGTGTGGAGTTCCTCTTCATAGTTCCATGTTGGTGTTTAAATATTTTTTCAGATAATGCTGTTTCTTTTCTGAAGGCTCCTAAGCTTTTACAACAGTGGAGTAACAATTGTGTTTCTGAGGAGATTGAGGCAGGGAACTGTGGTGACTGCAGCCCACGCTCAGCACTGCTGGCAGATACTTGCAGCTTGCCCTAACTTTTCTGTAACCAAATGCAACAGCATCTGTTAATTGCTCTTTCTTTGCAAAATCCATGTACTTCTTGAGCACCAATATGAGGGACTAAGAGGCTGAGTCCATGTTGCTCACACTGAGGTTTAGCCTTGTAAATCCAGGTTGCTTTCTGGAGACCTGTTGCTGGTGTCAGGAGTCAGTATAAACAGTGTTCAGTTTGTTTTTACAGGGGGTTGGGGGGGTGAGAGGGCTTTCTGTCTTTGTTGAGGATGTTGTTTTGGCCTTAAACACCTTCTCTTTAACAAGATCCTTTGTCCTTCTCCAGGGAAGCTTTCAAACTCACCACTGAGGTTCAGCATTGGCCTTAAATAAAAGGTATTGTGCTTCTGAAGTGTCCTGCCCAAGGGCTCTCCTGCGCTCCACACGCAATCCAAGCAGTCAGCAGACAAAGCCATTAAACCTGAAGTGCCCATGCGTGATTACCTGGCAGAGAACTGCAGGAGAGTGTTTGCAGCTGAGTCCCACAGGAACAGGCTTTGTCTGAAAAACCACCCTCAGAAGGTGCCAACTCAGTTGGAAAAAGTCAAGGTAGGTCTCGATTCATCAGGGTGGGTGGTTTAGTCCTTCAGTTCAGTGTAGAGTAAAAGAAGTGGGAACAAGCAGAAATGAGACTAGGGAGGTGGGAGGAAGATGTTTTAAATGGGCTTCTGTGCTTTCCCTCTCTGCTAAGACATCGTCTCCTTGCGTGGTGGATCTGAGCCACTTGAATTTCCAGCTTGTGTGACTAATGGCCTTGGTGTCTTACATCCTGACAGCAGATACATAGCCTTGAGAAGTCAGGTCTGATCTCTTCAGTTACATTTGCAGAGTGAAAGCCCATAAGTGTAACTCCTGTGCTGCCTCTGAGCTCCTCCAGCCTCCATCTCCTGCCATCTCTGCTATTCGGAACACGTAGCTTCATTTTGCCTCCCTGTACCACACCAGCTGGAGCAGCTCCTTCCAGGGTGGGGAGTCTCATGTGCATGCTCTGCTGAGCGAGGAGAGTGCTTGGAGATGAAGAATGTGCACTTCCCTCCTGTGGCTTAGAAGGCTATATCTACATTTTTAGGGATATTCCCCCTCCCCCATTTATTGAGGTATGAAGGGAAGATTATGGCACTTGATGATTTAATCAACATAATCTCTAGATAAAACATGCTTATGTTATACTACTGGGACATATTAATTTATGCTGGTTTGCTTCTCCTAAGGTAAATTAAATCATTAGTTTTAAGACTGGATTAGTTGCTCATGTGCCCTGCCTCTTAAAAAGGCAGTTCAGGAGTTCTTAAAAGCTTCTTGGCTTGGCATTTCTTGGGAGTAATGAAATCCCTTTAGCAAAGGTGTCATGAAATGTGGAACTGAGGTGCAGGGCTTAAAGGTGCAGCTACCAGCTCCTGGTGGTTCAGATCCTTTATGCTGACATGGGACCTACTCGTGCCTGGTGCCCCTTCCTTTACCCAGGAGTGGGATTTTACCATCTTATTAATGTAGTGAGTAGGTTTTGCTCCATGTCTGGTGACCCAGCAATTGTTCCTTCAATCAAACCTGTACCTTGAGTTCCTGCTCCCCTTGCTGGGGAGCTGAGCTGCTCAGTGTGTATTGAAGATGTGGCTGGAGCTAGGTGGTCAGTGTCCACACCCATCTCCCACTAGAGACAGCACCAGGACATCCAGGATGTAAGTGTTAAGTGTCCAAGGCCACGCTGGACAGAGCCTGGAGCAACCTGGTCTAGTGGAAGGTGTTCCTGCCCATGGGAGTGGATTGAGATGAGCTTTAGGGTCCCTCCCAACCCAACTCATTCTGTAATGATGTGTTGACTTGTGTTGACACCTAAGCAGAGCCATAGCCCAGATGTTGGGTGACCTTGGAAGTGCCATCAGCAACTCTGAACTGGCTAAAAATTCCCCAAAATGTATCATTGAAGCACTGTGAGTGCACAACAAGAATTAAAAGTGGAAAATAATTCACCGAGGTGGGTGGAAGATATTACAGCTCTTTCACACAGGGAGGGAAACTGAGCCACGGTCTGCTTCACATCACAGGGGGCAGTAGCAGAGAGTAGGAGTAAAATCTGGATGCCTGATGCCAATGGAGACAGTGGATTTAAAGCAGGTGTGCTGAGCTGAGCCAGTGCAGCCACTGCTCTGCAGTTCCTCCTAGGAATGCCCAGTGTGGAGGTGCTGGCTCCAAGTGTGGGGGTGCCCTGTCCACTCAGATGGTAAGGGGACCAGGCCCTGCTGCTGAGGCAGATGGGAATGGCTCCCTGCCACCCAGGGGGAGGAGAGCTGACAGAGGCCCTCACAGCAGTTTCAGGGCTATTAGGGATGTGATAATAAGCTTTGCCTGCATAATTTTTCAGCACTTCACTCCCCCACCCCCAGCTCAGCCCATGTATTAACACCTCCATCCCAGGAGGACAGCAAACACTCCAGTGGAGCTCTAACTCCATTTATCATGGATCTGGGCATCAGCAGGGTTGATGCAGGTGGAAGGGGTGAAGAGAGGAGGTGCCTTCCCAGAAACCCAGTTCAGCTCTCCATCATCTGAGAGCAGGTGCTCTAGATAGAGGTTTGATCAGAGGAGCAATTCCTGGTTCCCCAGGCCTGGGGCAAAACCTTCTCACTGAATTAATGAGCTGGTAAAATACTACTGTCAGGTAAAGGAGGAGGCAGAAAGTAGAGCTTGCTGCTGCAGGATGTTCTCAGCCAGCTATGGGTTATGTGCTTGTGGAGGATCTCGCGTGGGATGGTCTCAATGTGCCCGGGAAGGGCCACATCCATATGCTGTTTCCCATACTTTCCTGGTGCTATTTTCCTTGGTACAGTCAGTCCCTTGGGCTGATTCTGCATGGCACATCTCTTGGATGGTGGAATCTTCCCCCGCTTTGCTTTGCCTCTCTGGATCCCGGGACCATCTGCTCCTGGCTGGGGTGGGTGTGCTGAGGGCTGCTCCAAATGTGGGGCTTTGGTTCTGGCACAGGAGAACTGTTCCTTATGGGACTCATCCAGCTTGCTCACAGGGCAGAGAGAGTTTTCTGATCACTCCTGTGGGCAGGTTGATATCTCCATGGAGGTCAGGATGGGGATGAATTAATGTGGAGGGTGGGAAGGAGGTGTGGAGGTGCCCTGAAGCAGCTCTTTTTCTTGTGTAGCTCTTCTCATTGCACTGCTGGATGGTGGTGCCTGTGCTGAGAGCAAGTCCTCCTTGCTTCGTGATTTCATTTTTCCCTATTTCAATATTCAGAGACATTTTTTCTCCTTGAATATTTAGAGGCAAGTGTCTCTCTGTATAATACTTTTGCAGCTGATTTATAGTGTGATGCTCTGGCACTGGGAGTAAATGTTAATGTAGAAGGGCTGATAGTCTGCTCTGAACTGGGCAGCTCCTGGAGGTCTGTAGGCATTTGGGGATTAAAATCAGCTCACGTGGCCCTTTGCTACCCTGTAGACGTGCCTGTTGGTGTGTTCAGGCTCTTCTCTACCCTCACCTGTCCACAGAGAGAGGCATCTCTGGGGCTGAACTCTTGACCTTCAACTGACTCTGATGGGGGATCCTCTGTTCCTGTGTGGTTGTGTGTGTGTCCAGCTCCTTGGGGACTTAGTTCTGGCATTGTGCATTTTCCCAGGGTGATGTCCAGGCAGGGAATGCCTCACACAAGGTGGAGATCACCTCCCTGCTGCCACGTGGGTGGCTGTCTCAATGGCAGAGGAGATGGAATGATCTCCAACTGGTACTTGTCACTTCTGACTGCAGACATGAAGGATGTGTCACTGACAGAGCAAAAGGGTTATGCAATATACCCACTGCAGGAGGGTAAAGCAATGTTATTTTTGGCTGGATCAGGCTGTTTTCTCTCTCCAAGTACTGCAGGCTGACACAAGGTGCTGCCGAACACTTGCTTGGGTTTACCTTTGCCTTTGCACAAGGGGGAAAAGCGTTTTTTTTTAATGACAAAGGAAGTGTTTGTAGTCTTTGATGCTGGCAGAGATCTGGGGACAAAACTGATATGCAAAATGTATTTTGACTTGGTTTAATGTCTCTTTTCAGGCTGCTGATGCCTCTCCTGCATCTTCTCACCAGCCATCCGAGGCTTGTTCTGCAGAAGATCAGGCAGATGTGTGTTTGGGACAAGGACCTTGGTTCCATGGAGGGTTACCACAAGATCTCCACACTCCAGTCCTCGGTCTGCAACCTGGGGAGAGAGCCAAAGCAGGTGGGTTTAAAAGGCAGAGCAGGAGAGGAGGGAATCCCTCACTCCCAGCAGGGCAGGCATGCTGCAAGCAGGACTGGGTGATGCTGGATCCCATAGATGCTGAGCCATTCCCTGCTTTCTCCATCCATGCCACTTCCTAACACAGAGATCAAACCAAAGACAGCAGGATTATTAATTGAGGTGTTTGTTTGAAGTTGAATGGACAGGAATCACATTTCAAAACTGTAAAGGAAGAGCTTTTTACCTCTTTC
>NW_008652680.1:24446-25990 GCF_000695815.1 Acanthisitta chloris
GGGATGTCAGGGCGAATCTGTTTCACTGACAACGAGATTGTTCTGTCTAGACGGGGAAGCATTGCTGATCCAAGGGAGGCTGAGGAATAATTTAAAGCCAAAATACTTCACAGGCATGAAATTTAAAAGTAAAAACTAGCTTGACACAGAGGACGCTTGATGGATAGTTTGTGTGCGGGTGGGATGGCAGCTGGTATTGAGATGGAGCTTGATGGTGCAGATTGGCAGATGTCACTCAGGGTCACCTGGAGGCTGCTGACCTCTCACCTTTCCCAGACAAGTTCTTCCACCAGAGTGGGTCCATTGAGGCATCTTGGTGCCCTATGGAGGTCAGTGCAGGGGTTCTTTTCAGTATCTTGAATTCTGTAGTTCCCTGGCAGCTGCCCAGCCCTCCCTGACCCCTCGGTGCTTTGTCCCTGCTGTGCTGCTGCCTGCAGCCACCCAACTGCCAGACCAGTGCTGAGGGATGCTGAGCAGAAGGGGTTGTGTGGGTGGGAGATGAGCCTTGCACTCCCTATCTGCCTGGAGGGGCTGGCAGCCAGGGCTGTCTGAGGCACAGGGATGTGCTGGTGAGGTTGCAGCCCAAGCAGCATAAGCAATTTACTTTCGTCTGGCAGAAAAAGATGAAATATTAAAAGCATGGCTTAAAGGCTGGGATAGATATACAGTAGATAGATACAGATATCTTTTTCTGCTGCTGAGCAGTGCTTTTGTGTTGCTCAGAGATACAGCAGCCAGTCAGAGCAGCAGGGATGCCAGCCATCCAGAGAGGGCAGGAGTGAGGCTGAAGCAAGAGAGGAAGAAGAGCATTGTCTCAGGTGGGTTGACCTCGGGGCTCAGGGTGAATGCTGACACTTCAACTCCACAGCCTTTAGGACTTGTGCCTTAGTCTCCTGTTCAATGGCAGGAAATAAAAACTCCTTTCTTATCTCTGTCCCTACAGGTGAGGGCAGTGCCCCTCTGAAGAAGGAGGACACCTTGGCATTGACCACTCTCCTTGGATGAGGGAGGTTTCAAGTCAGGAGGAACAGAGAGTTCAGTCAAGGCATCTGTCAGCTCCCCCTGAAAAAGTTCTGCTGGCTCCCAGCTTGCCATTTCTGCCATCCTGGTGAGTCCAAGAGTCCCTGAATACTTTCTGAAGTGGTGATGGTGGAGGTTTCTCCCAGGGTCATGCTATTCTGTTTACATCTGCTGATTAACTTGGGGGCTGTTGAGGGAGACCATCACTGTCGGGCAGCAAGGCACACTGAGAGCTGTGCTGTGTCCTAAACTCAGGAAAACTGGAGGCCTCCTGTTGTTTTCCCAAGCAGTGCTCAGGCTTTGTGTCCCTTGGTGCAGTGATTCAGCTGCTGGATGGGCAGCAGGAACAGCATCCCAAGTGTGAGTGCATTTGCAGGGAGGGAGAGCTGAGGGCTGGTTGTCTGCCAAGAGAGGAGCTGGAGGGATCCAGTTCAGGCTGTTCCTTCTTTCCTTCCTTTGACATCTCTTGTCTGTGTCAGCGGGTCTGGGCCATTGGGAATGTGGGAAAGGGAAGTTGCATGTTC
>NW_008652680.1:26015-28958 GCF_000695815.1 Acanthisitta chloris
ACACCTCTGTACACACTGGCAGTGAGGGCTACTGATTTGCTGATTAAGGATGTACCCAAATAAAGCATGCTGGGGAAACTGTCACTTGCTGGGACTCATGAAATGGGATGAGCTGTGAAACAGAGCTCGACCTCAACTCCAACCCCAGCTTCTGCCTGTTTTCTCAGTCCTCAGCTCCTGCATTGCCTCTGCCAGGGCAGGGTGTGGGCAGGCAGCAGAAGGGGGACCTGATGTCCCCCCTCCCACCACCTCACTCTCTGCATTCCCCTGCCTGCTGCTGCCTGCAAAACACCCTGTGATTAATTACACCACTCTGCAGCCTCCAAAAATTTATTTAGGATGTTATGTTTGCTGCTGCTTACACAATAGCAAATCTGCCGTGGCTGAGTCCCTAGCAGGTGGCAGCTAATAGGTCACCGAAGTGGATTGCACCATTGGAGCTGTCAAACTGGAGCCAGGCAGGTAGAGGGAATGCTGCTGGGAAGGTGAGACAGATCTGCTCTAGCAGCAATGCACTGGGCTGTGGTACTTGCAGGAAATTGCTCATTTCCCTGATAGCATCCATTGCTTTTAGAGATGAATTTTTCCACTAGTTTGTCTAGCTTAGGCTTTATTCTCTCTGCATGCTAAAAATTAGTCTAATGGGACTTTTTCATCTCAGAGAGGTTTGGAAGTTATTTTCCTTAAAGAATTTCACTTTTCTTGGGGTGCTCAGAAAAAGATGGACTGGGTGGGGGTTGTCAGTTGAAGGAAATAGAGAGTTTTGAAAAAGCCTCCCCAGAAATGCTGCCAAAGGCATGCAGATATCAGCCCAACCTAAAACATCTGGTGACCACCCAAGCAGATTTAAAAATCCCCTCTGCCTTTGAGCATCTTGCTCAGTGCTGCTGTCAGAGTATCAGGTGTGGCACACCTGGAACAAATGAAACTGTTGTACCTGCTTTTCATAAGGGAATGAAGCAGGTGTGACTGCCCCAACCCAGGAAGGGAGCAGGTTTGTTTGTACCTGCTGCTAATTCCTGGGCAGTGGGAATCTGTTCTGATGGTCTGGTGCTGAGCTACCTGCGCTGTGCCACTTTCTAAAGGGAAGGGAAGTTGGAGCTGCATGGCTGGGACAGCAAAAAAAGCTGTGATCAGTTTGCTTTGTGTACTGTTGTGATCTGGGGCTGTGCACTATTCTCACAGGAACATGGGGCTGGAGTCAGTTTGTCGCTGTGGGATGTTGTTGGGCTGCATCAGCAGGATGTGGAGCCTACACAGGCACAGGTATCACCTTGTGATGCTAAAGTTGCTACATCTGCCAGGTGAGATACCATCCATGTGTGAGGGTACATATGCTGCCTCTGGGTGCTCTACATGTGCCTCCATCAGACTGCATCCTTGCTGGAAAGGCAATTCAGATATCCCAGCTCCTCCTGCTTCTTCCCTGTGTGTGCCATACTGTTGGGTTTTACTGTTTCTGTGGAGCTGGCTTGTGTAAACTGAAGCAGATTGTACTTATTCTATGGAACTCTGTAGGTATCTTGCACTGGAGGTTACCTCCTAGTGCACTGAAAGCAATTCAGCTTAAGGAATCATCACCAACACTGTTATCTTTATTGCCAGTCC
This sequence comes from Acanthisitta chloris, assembly GCF_000695815.1. Classification (NCBI taxonomy): domain Eukaryota; kingdom Metazoa; phylum Chordata; class Aves; order Passeriformes; family Acanthisittidae; genus Acanthisitta; species Acanthisitta chloris. Next base: position 27,624 of record NW_008652680.1, read on the forward strand.
TGCCTGATAAATCTGCTCCTTCCAGGATGGCCAAGCCTGGTGAGTAAGTCAGACCTGCTGCATGTGTGTGTGTTTAGGAGAAAGCAGAGCTTGTGCTCAGGAGCTGCTTGCAGGGATCTCAACAACAGGTGCTTGAAACAGCCCCAAGGACTGCTTAAAAAACCCATGGAATTAGCAGAGCTCTTGCACAAACAGCCTTGGGAGCCCCTGGGGGGGGGGGGTTTCAGCACATTGGGGAATGGGATTCAGGTTCTTCTCAGCTTGGGGGAGAAATGTGATGTAATTCTGTGTCCTTCCCCAGACTTGAGGCTGAGCCATTATGCTGCACATCCACTATTGTAAAACTCAGCATGGAAACAGTGATATTTTTACTGTCCTATGACTTTATGAGCCCAGGGTTCCTTTACTGAGCTGCGTCCCACATGAGAGGGATCACCTGGTGTTCAGTGTTCTGTAGGAGAGAGCAGGAGTGCATGTTAGCAGCATGTGGTTCCCCCTGTTCTGTCACCCATGGAGCAGGACTAAGCTGGGCTGGAGCCTTAGTTGAGATCCTTGTCCATGGTGGCATCTTCCCTGGAGCTCAGATGGCAGTGGGAGGCAGGACCTCTCATCTCACCCACACTAGCTGCCTGGCTGTGAGCTGGCTGTGGCTAACAGCTTTTCTCCTCACTACTGCTGAATTGCTAGTGCCACTTTTCCCCTCCATTTCAGGCCTGAGTGCCTCATGGGGGCATCCCTCAGTCTGGGAGCTCCTGGAGGTGTGGATCACAGCTGGCTTCTCATGGAATCACGGCAGCTCCCTGTGCAGAAGGAGCTCCCCAAGCCCCAGCCTCCCTGCCTGCACAAGCTGGTTTCTATCTGGCATGTCTGGTGGTACCACAGAGCTGCTCAAAATCACCAGATGCTATGGATACAGCCTCATCCATGCTGTGAAAGGGAGCACTTCTGGCTTGGAGTATCTGAGAGAAACAAGTCAGATGCCAACAACTGCAACTGCTGCGTTGGCTCTTGCTGAGGACAGAAACAGTTGGAGAAGGTCCCTGCTTTCCCACCATCTCTGAGCAGAAGGGGCTTGTGGAGCCTGGCAGGGGCAGCAGAGTTCCCTAGGGAGCAGGGGGGTCTCTAAGCTCCCAGCCCTGGGGTGTGCTGCCACCCTGGTGCTGAAAGTGAGGCTTGTCTCTGCCCCAGCAGTGCCCCATGCCCTGTCCAGCAGCAGTGAGGCTGTGCAGGGGCACAGGACAGGCATTGCCAGTGCTGCCAGGCTCTGAGCAGGCAATGGGGAGCACAAAACCCTGCCTCCCAGCTCCCTTCTGAGGCCACAGGATTTGGTAGGGA
>NW_008652680.1:28977-33103 GCF_000695815.1 Acanthisitta chloris
CTTCCTTTTGGGTCAAGTGCTCTGGAAGCGAGTGATTTTGAGATGAAAGCCTTTTTGCTCTGGTAATACAGATTCACATTGCCTAGAGGGAAGTCTGCCTTGTGCTGGGGTGTTTTTCCCTCTGGGGGCATTGCTATTGCAATTGAAGATGAATTTTCAACATACAAAGGAGAAGAAGAAAGCTGAGAGAAGGCTTTAAAACATATCAGGGGTTCTCGTGGTCTGTTTTAATTTGTCAGCATGTCTCTCTGGCTTGTAACACCCCTGTTGGGTGCAGGGATTGTTCTTCCTCTTCCCTTTGTGACTTGCTCCTTCCTTCTGGCACCTTTATCAATTCCAGGCTCTGGTTTCATAATTTTTCTCTTTTATTTTTTATCCTTCCTAGGCCAACCTCTTTTGCACCCAGAGCTGGTTGGCAGAGCAGCAGCAGCTCCTGTGTGCTGCACTGGGTGGGGATCACTCTGTGAAATAAGCTGGGAGAGATCAGAGAATCACAGGATCGTTTGGGTTGGAAGGGTCCTTAAAGAGCATCTAGTTCCAACCCCCTGCCATGGGCAGGAATGTCACCCGCTGGATCAGGTGGCTGAGGGTCTTGGCTAGCAGTGGGTGAGGAGGGACCAGCCCTCAGCCTTGAGAACAGCCAGCTGAAGCTCTCTGCAAGGTATGTCATGGACCCTTTCCCTATCAGTTTATCATCTGAACGATCTCTTCTGAAAACATGTTATGCCCCATGGACTGAAGGTCCCTAAAGGCTATTTGGCTTTGGTAACACCATGGGAAGCATCAGTGTGTCTCACTTCTCTGCTTTCTGCTGGTTTCTCCCCCTCTGCCCTGAAGGGATGAGGTGCACACAGGGCTCTGCTGCTGCTTAGTGCGAAGTGCTGTAAAACCCAAGCATTGATTTCTCAATCAAAGGTGTCTGTTTGCTCCTTGGTCTGGGCTTTAATGCCTGAAAATCCATTTTTCACTCCTCAACAGTTTGCTGTAAGATTTTTAAATCAACTGTTTTGCTTCAGAGCTTTGGGAAGGGAATGGATTCAGTCAGGCTGGCTCACCAGTGAGTTTTGAACTAGATAGAAAACAGACAGAGCCTGTGGGGGCTCTTCAGTCTCAGGTGAGACCTTTACCTGTGCCTCACTGTGATATAGAACATTATTCTCTAGGGCTTTGGAAAGTTTTGGGTCTCCCTCCTGCCCCAACAGGGAATCTGGGTCAACAGATCTGTTACCCAGGCTTTGGGGATTGTAGGCTGAAATTGCAGGATGTCCTGAAACCAGATGCCAGAAAAACTTCAAGACTTCTATATTAAAAAACATAAAAATGAACACCATGTTCCCACTTGTGCTTCCCATATTTTCGTGGCAATCACACTGTTTGCTTCCTTTTTCCAGAGCATTGTACTGTGCTCTTCAGGGACTGTACAGCCAATCCAAGCCTTGTTGAAATGCAGCTGTTTTCAAGGAGAAACAGAGCATCTGGGGGCAGCAAGGAATGCTGCTGCCCTGGACTGTGCTCCTGCAGTGATTGCTGGTGGAGACTGAACAGGGAGAGCTGCTGCAGCTCCTGCCTTGGCCTCTGCCTCATTCATTGGCTCCCAGTCAATTGCTGCCACTGTTTAACCCCAGCTTTCCCTTTGTGAGAGGAGAGTGAATGCCATAGAAAGCCCTTTCCAAAGGTGGGAGCAGAGCTGCTCTGCAGCCCTGGGAGGTGCTGGTGGAGATTGGAGTGGAGCTAAGGGAAAGGCTGGTGAAAGCAGGTGACTCCTGGTGCTAAATGTATGCAGCAGATTTATCTGGAAGGAGCTGAAGGATGTGTATCAAGGATGTCTGAGGTACTCAAGTGAGAAATCAAATTAAACTTTGCATCAAACAGTGGGGCTGCTCTGTGCTAGGAGTTGTGTCGGATCCATTAAGGTTTCTCCGTGCCAGGCCTCTGGGAGTTAGTGGAGAGGAAAACCAGTGCTCAATGTCAGGAGCTGTGTTTGCTGCTCACCTGGATGTGCTGGTGATGTGGGCAGGAGAAAAGGGGATCAGTGGTTTAACCTTCGAGATAACTGTGTGTGGAGTGGGGAGGGGAACACTGGCTCTACAGCAAAGCCAGTTTCGTGCCATCAGCCTGCACTGAGGGATCCTCAGAGAGGACTGGGGGCAACAACCCCAGTGAGCTGGAAGTCTTGAAAACACTCGTGTCCCAGTTACCTGTCTCCTCTGATCTCCCATTAACAGGCTTGGAGCTGGAGTCCCTTGGGAACCCTGGGGTGTCTGGGAGGCAGATGGGAGGAATCTGAAGGAGAACCAAAATATCAGCATCACACACAAGTATGGTTCTGACTTCTCACTGGGCATGAGTCCACATGTGCTCTAGGCAAGGAAAAGATCTGGACAACACATTGCTTCCTGCACAGGGACAGATTGCTCGGAGGCTGGATGGAGCAGACTTGGCATGGGAGAGCCGTCAGCCCGGAGGAAGCTGCCAGTGTGGTGGCAGAGGAATTGTCTGCTGGGAATCTGTGATGCCATGGGAGTTTGGCTGCAAAATCATTTCCCCACACAGTACCAGAGGCCCTGAATGCTCCCAGGTAACCAGAGCTCATCCATACCTGTTTCTCACCTGTTTCTCAACATCAAAGAGCTGGCAGCCATCGGGAGGAGGAGAGAAACCACTGAGCTTCCTCCACTGCAAATGCTGAATGCCAAAGGGTTCTCTGTCTCACGTGCAAGGGCCCAGGCTTGACTGCTGCTCTCTGATTTGGTTTCTTTTCATCCCTGATGCATGTAGGGCACTACCTTAGAAGCACTCAAGTGCTAGTTTGATATTTAAAAGCCATTTGCAGTACTGCTGCTCTGCTGGCAGGAGAAATTGGTCTGACCCCAGGATGAACATATCATGTTGCTGATGCATGACAACCCCATAACAGGCAGGGCTGAGCCTCCTTGGGTGTCCTGCCTACTGCTATGGCTGGATTAGGGCTCTCCAGCTAAGAAAATGTCTTTGCTTCTTCCTTTTCTGTCATCTTATAAGGATTTTTAGGAATTTAAGATGCTAAACCTCAATTAGGCAACACTTATTAATTTCCGAGATGTAATTTATTTACAGAGTGTTGCCATTCACAGCGGCAAGTGCTGGTAATTGCTGTAGTTTGATTTCCAGCCTGGGATCTGAGAGACTTGAAAAGTCTCTGAGTGTGGCTGCCAGGCAGGCAGGGCTGGCTCTGGGGGGATCCTACCTTCCAGGGATATGAGGAGCTGATGAAGGAGCTGACTCTCACCCAGGCACCCAAGCTTTTGCTCATAGCTGTCCCTGTCCTAGGGCATGGGAACAGGCCAAGGGGCAGGAAGGCCATCCTCACTTCATGGCTGTGTTAACCCAACCATCCCACAGTGCCTTTTGCTGTCTCTTTGGCTTTTTGCCCTGGCATGATATGGGTGTCTTCAACCTGCTCCAGAGCTGCTGCAAGGCTGAATAAGCCACCTTGCTGTAGATCTGGGGGCAGAACTGCAGAAAATCAATGAGGCCAAAGAAAATGAGGTCCTACACTCTTGTACTTCAAGCCACCAGCACTGGGAATGGCATCTTTGCTGTGTGATGCCTCAAGGCTATGTTTTTTCCTTCTCTCCCTAGCACAGGCTGCTGCTCAGAGCTGCAGAGATGCTGAACTGAAGCTCTGCTGACTTGTAGCTCTGTGACCAATTCCTCTGAACTGGCTGAGCTGTTTACCTGAGACACCAGTTCCTCCAGGATGACTTGGGCTGTGGGACAGAGCTGCTCTCCAGCCCCATGCTCAAAGGGTGTCCAAGCAGGAACAGGGAGACTTCAATATCTGCAACCCCCATCTGACTCCATCTCTGTTCCTGAGAACTTGTAGCTACTGGGGCTGGGATGAGGGAGGGGAGCAGCCTGCTGTGTCTTGGGGATGGAGAAGCTCTCCCTTCTCCTGCTCATAAGCCAGTGGGCTGTGTCTTGCCATCTAGACCAGCAACACCTTTAGGAGAGTCTCCCTGATGGCTCTTTGGGGAAGGAAGTTGGACACTCATCAAAGTACCTCATCCAGTGTCAAACCACTGCCTTCACCTTGTTATGCTTCCCAAAGACCTTTGGAAAATGGGGAGATAGAGCTGCTCTCTTT
>NW_008652680.1:33116-60684 GCF_000695815.1 Acanthisitta chloris
GGTCAGTGCATTTGTGTAGGACCTGTGGTGGGGTCCTGGTCTTGCTTTGGCTCCAGAGGCACTGCCAAATCCCTGATGTTTCATGCAGGCTTAGACAAATTGTTGCAAAATAGCCTAATCTTATCTACTGGCAGCCCTGTCTCCCCGGCTGGACCCAGCTGCCAGGCAAGGAAGCAGTTGTTGTACACGATGGATTTTGCCATCAGCTCTCATCTCCAGTTGAGCTTGATCTATAGTTCCTGTTTGTGGTCATGGGAAGTGTTCCACACTCCCAGGAGCCTGGATTGATTAGCCATCTGGCATATGCTGCTGGGCCATTTGTTATGGAGAATCTTGCAGGAAGAGCCTCTGGTGCTACAGTGAACTCTGTGCTGTACGGAGAGTCAGGATAATTTCTGAGAGCTTGTGTGAGTGAGTCCTGGCTTCTCAAATGCTTAAAAACAGTGAGTTTGGCCCACTGCCTGCCTGCTGTGATGATCCTCTTAAATATCCTGGTCCAAGTATCCATGGAGAAGCATGACCTGCTTCTTCTTCCACTGAGCATGCCAGGATGCTGCCGGAGGGTTTCTGGTTTTGTTTCTTGAGCCTGACCTCTTCCTTGTGCACTTGGTGACGCCTCGTGATGCAGTGAGTGGGGGCTGCAGGGAGCATGTCTTCTCTCTCTATGGGTGACCTGCAGAGCAGGAATCTGGCCCTGGAGCATCCCCTGCCCTTCTCAGGGCTCGAGTTCAGATGCTGAGCTGGGCAGCTCCGGAAAATGAAATGCAAATGAAATGGAAAGCTGAGGGGCAAAGGAGCTGCTGAATCCTTCACTGCTGGACTCTGCTGCCTGCAGGAGAACAGTATTCTGGCTGTTGCTTGTGTTCTCCTGTGTTCTCCTTCCCCGATTAGCCTGGGCAAGGCACTGGCAAGATAAAGGAAGGCAATTTCCTCAGCTCGTGCTGAGATCTTGTTATGCATTTCCATGAAGCCAAAAGAGAGGACGGAGTAGCCTTCTGGACCTGAGGCACTGCAGAGTTGTGCAGCACCATATCCCTGCAAGCCCTGGGGGAGGCTGGAGTAAGCTAAGGAAGGGTTACCCAGTCATGAGGAGGAGGGTTAGTGACTTGGAGTTGGGGTCTTGGCTTTTTGCTGGCTCCTGGGCCATGCAGGCAAGGGCTGTGGATGCAGATGAGTTGGTGGGGAGGTCAGGTCAGACATTAGTGTTAGCAGGTGGCTGGAGAGCAGGACATTTGCCTCTTGTTCCCTTTTCTCCCTAGTTTGAGTTCTCTGTGTGCACAAGCAGTGCAGAGCATGGTCTCCTAAGCATGGTGGCAGTGGAGAGTGGTGAAGGTGGATGCTCCTATGGGCCAAGGGGTAACAGGGGTAAATATCTGTGCTCCCAAGCTCCAAGGTTGTTTGCAGAAAGCTTCAGAGGGCTGGGGTGAAAGTAATTTGTGCTTTACAGCCAACTCTCCATGGCTTTATCCTGGGGTTAGTCATTGGGAATGTCAGTCTGATCAGAAACAATTATGACTGCCCAGAAACCATTAGTGCTAGCCAAGCCATGAGGGCAAGTCTGTCACTTCTGCTGTGGGGCATGTGGGCACATGGGGAAGCAGATTCCATGTGTGCTGCCTGACCACCTCTGGTGTCCATCTCCTTCTGTGTCGTGCTGGGAGATCAGAAGGTTTGTGAGTCTCCTATTCACTTCCTAGCAGACCTGTGGAAATGATCCTGGTCTCCAGCCCTCAGCATTGCAGGATCAGCCAAGGCAGACCTTTCCCTGGGCAAATCCCTGGCAGCAGCCAAGGCACAGCCCTAGATATCTCTCTCTCCTCCATACTAATCCCATTCAGACCTTGTCCTCCACTTCTCCCCAGCAAGGCTGCAGGCATGAGAGAGCTGCTGCTTCGTTTAGGGCTGTACAGATTAGCTCTCGCCCTCGGGAGCAGCTTGCTCAGCTTGTGCTTTAGATAAGCAAGGCCGTGTCCTCCTGGCTCTCTGACTCCTTGGCACCTGGCAGGGCTGTGATTAGCCTCAATGTATGCAGGCTGCTAACCAAACACCTGCAAGGTCCAGCAACAGAGGAGTCGAGTCATTTTTGCAAGCAAATAGTCATGTTGTGCTACACTGAGAACACTGTCTTTTTTTTTGTGTGGTGCCTCTTTGAGCTCCAAGGCATGTCTAGTCCCTGTGAAATCTGTCGGGGTATGAGCCAGAGAGATTGTTGTGACTCTGATACTGTGTGCTATTTGTGCAGTGTGGGGCTGATTGCTCTGGGCACGAGCACAGTTGGGCTCTGGGGTTGCTGCTAATGCCAACAATTTCTAAACTTATTGTGCTCTTCCTGCTTTCTCTGTTGTTTGTGGTGCTCTGTAGCTCACCCCTAATCTCCTGCAATAGACCCCCCATTATGGCCAGAGGTACAATGTGGAGCATCACAGGGGAGCACTGCTATGTCAGGATCTACCAGAGTGTTAATAAAAGGGCTTAGTGTGAAGAAAAGGAAATCCTGCCCCTCTAGAGACCTTGCTGAAGAACATTATCTAATTAACCTCAGAGGTGATTGCTTACAGTGTTGTTGTGTGCCAGCAAAGAGCCCAGGAATAGTCTCCATCAGGTGTCTTTCCTCTTGGAAAGACCCATCAGACATGCAGCCAAGAAGGGCTGCAGCAGAGCGAGGCTGAAAGAGCATTGCCCATCCAGACGTTCGACTCAAATGGCAGGGGCATTTTTGTATGGCTCCAGGTACCTTTCCCAAGTTGGTAAAGCCTCCTCAAAACTCTCTTAAACTGCTTCTTCAATAGATACAAGTGCCTCAGCTTCTCCAGACACCTGGTCTTTGCTCTCTGTGCTGTTTATCTGAGGAGCTCGTGGCAGGATGAAGAGGGTAGGTCTGGATGGCTCCTCTTGCAGGTGATTCATGTTGTAGCCTGGGTCTGGCAGGTCTTCCCGAGCAGGCAGAGCATGTACCTGCAGCTGGTAAGGGTGAGGCTGTCAGAGCATACACCTGCTGTGCCTGTGCATCTCCAGCCTCACTCTGCTGCAGCAAGGAGCAAAGCTGCTGTGTGTCCCAGCTCAGGGAGTTGTAGCTGTAACCCTGTCTGAACCACGCACGGCAGGTGGCTGTGCCCAAAGAGGGCACTGCCGTGCCACGTTCCTCCCCAGCCTTCCTCCCTTTCCCGAAAGTGGCTTCCCCAGCCCCAGCTACTGCCTGGGAGCAGGGCACTCCCCTGCAGAGCTCAGTGGAAACACCAAACCTCAAGGATTTCTTGAAGGAAGATCATCTTGGCTCATGATAAGGGATGGGGTTTTTTTCTTAGGTGAAGCAATTAGTTAAATAAGAAGCTGTCACCAAAATGCCTGTTCTGCCTTCTGACAACCTGCTGTTCTCACAAACTTAGGCAAAAAAAAAGGGGGGGGGGCATAAATCAGATGTACTTTTCCTCCTATTTATGTTTCTTCTTTGCCTTGCTGTCTTGACTCCTCACCTGTAGGGAAGGCTACACGTTCATCCTGCTGCCAAAGGTGCCCTGAGCTCCACTGGAGTTGTCAGTCCCTGTGTGTGTTCCCAGCAGTTCCCTTTTTGCACCCACCCTAAGGTGGCTATTGCAGGGAAAAGCTTCTCATTTAAATCCTGCTTGCCTAGGGACAAAACTGGGGAGAAATAGCTTGGGAAGCCTGTTCTGCAGAGAGCTGTCAGGGAAGGGATTGTCATTCCGAGGCTGCTGCTCTGCTCCATAGGAGGAAAGGCTTCAAACAGCAATTAGCCTACACTGCCATTTCCAGGGAAACAGCTCTTGGTGTGCTGGACAATGGGCTGCAGGAGGCAAGCAGGTTAAAAGCTCTAATTCTGGTAAGATATATTTAGGTGGGCTTTTTTCCTTTCAAAGGAAGGTAGGTTAGAAAGACTGACTCCTTTAAATAGATTCTCCTTCCGTAACCAGCTCGGAGCTGCGTCAGGAGCACTGGCTGTTCCCTTCCACCCCGGGTGCTGGTGACACATGCCCAACACAGCAGCACTGGCTGCTTGCTGGTTGTGTTATTTATTCTATTAGCTGAAGCATAGCAGTGTAAAAGATAATTTAGTCTGGGTTAGTGCAGCACAGTGCAAACTCATTGCCAAGCCAGAACTGTCTTTCCTGTCACCCTGCTTCCAGCACCATGCCTAGATCCCTGAATGTCCCTAGTCCCCTCTGATGGTATAGGCTGAGTTTTGGGGGCAGCTGTGGACTTGCAGAAGGGAGCTGATGCCACTAAGCCGTGGCTGATGGCAGCAATGAGCTGTAGCTGTGTGGGAGTGAGTGTGGAGCTTGTGTCCCAGCACCTCCTTCCAAGGTTGCCTCCACCATTGCCTCCTACTGCTTTCACTGGCTGCTGGTGCTGCCATCCTGTTCAGGAGGTTGTGGTTCAGTGTTCAAATAGATCATTGAATCATAGAATCAACCTGGTTGGAAGAGACCTCAAAGATTATCGAGTCCAACCCTACTGTGGTTACTAGACCATGGCACTAAGTGCCACATCCAGTCTCGTCTTGAAAACCTCCAGGAATGGTGAATCCACCACCTCCCTGGGCAGCACATTCCAATGCCTGATCACTCTCTCTGGAAAAAATCTCTTCCTAATATCCAACCTAAACCTCCCCTGGCAGAGCTTGAGTCTGTGCCCTCTTGTCCTACTGCTAGTTGCCTGGGAGAAGAGATCAACCCCCACCTGACTACAACCTCCTTTCAGGGAGTTGTAGAGGGTGATAAGGTCTCCCCTGAGCCTTCTCTTCTCCAGGCTGAACACCCCCAACTCCCTCAGCCTCTCCTCATAGCACTTGTGCTCGAGTCCCTTCACCAGCCTCGTTGCTCTTCTCTGGACCTGCTCCAGCACCTCATTATTAAGTCCAAGAGTATCACATTGTGGATGTTTATCAATTATAAAGGAAAGAGACTTCTTCATTAATCCCCTGAGTTCTTTCATTCCTTCGGTGTGTTAGCTAATATGTAGTTTAAGCTATGTGTCAGCCCTTGTTCTTGCTCACTGTGGATGAGGATGGTTTGTCAGCACTTTCACCTCCTTCCTCTTCCCATCAGCATGTGACAGCTGATGTGTAGAGATGCTGCATGTCACTCCTGCAGCAGCACTGTGATTACCCCTGTAACACTCCTGCTGTCTGTGCACACTGACCAGTACAGCCCTTCAGGGACTATGTTGTTCTTGACAAGTGCTATTTGCCCTGGATAAATCAGGCAGTACATCTTCAGTCATAGGTAATAGATGGTAACATCCTCCTACCACATCATCTGATGGTTTCCATGTCTCTGTTTCACCCAAAGGGACTTCCTTGCCTCCACCAGAGTGGGATGCAGAGATGCCTGACTGAGGAACTGTGGAGTCCAAAAGGAGCAGGGCTGCCCTGTAATGCTGCTCCTTGAGGTAGGTTGTCAACATTGGCTTTGATGTCTAGGAGCTGTCCTGGCAGTGTGTGGGCTGTCACCCTCAGAGCCATGAGCTGCTGACACACTTTGCTGGCTGGCGAGATGCATTGTGCTTTCTAGATCTGTGTACATCCCCATGTGGGAGGTGTTCTTGCCTCACTGAAGCATGGCTGGGCTGGGCAGGCTGTGATTCTGGGAGTGGTGCTCCCAGGGTGGTGTTTACAGAGGATGAGAGGAGCTGACAGAAGCTTTTTCACATCTTTTGCTTTGGTATACCTGGGCCTGCCTCTCCATGCCTGCTCATTTTCCTTCTCACTACTGCTCTTGGTTAACTCTTGGTGTCCCTGCCCATGGCAGGGTGGTTGGAACTAGATGATCTTTAGGATCCCTTCCAACCCAAACCAGTCTATGATTCTGTGAACTCCAAGAACCACTTCTGTCTCCCTCTTCCTGAAGTGATATTCTGCTCTGAGCTTCCCTGCATGGATGTGACGGTCCTTCCACTGGCATTTGTGTTTGCTCTCCTGCCATGCTTGGCCTGTTCTCCTCTCTCTGGTGTCACAAGCACAGCAAGTCCCCTCCTGGTGCTCTCCTAGCCTGCACAGCTTGTTTCCAAGTGCTGCTGGAAAGCTTCCCCCTCTGAGCAGAGCCCACCCATGGGTGAGATGCTGTCATGCTGTGCCCACGCTGCTGGCTGTGGGGGATCACTGTTTGCTCCCCTTCCCTGGAGCAGTGGGGAGGGCAGAGCTCTGCCTCAGGCAGAGGCACAGTGCAAGGGAGGATGACGAGGCTCCTTTTGTTCCCGTGGCTGGTGGGAGGTTGCACCAAGGCCCCTATGACTCAGGCGAGGGCTGCACCATGCTGTGAGTTGGCACCTGTGCACAGGATTTTTGGAGGGGGTGTGGTGAGGAGGCTGCATCCTCTTTGGCTTCCCAGGAGGGCTTGGACTCCTGCACACCTGCCCTCCCTTTGGAAGGGTGGGTAGAATTTATTGCCATTACTCATGTGGTGTTTAGTCTGACGAGAAGTGTGTTATCACTGCTTGGCTGCTGTTTGCACCTGTCTGTGCCCCCCAAGCCTCAGTGAGGCTCTCACTGCCCTCCAAAACCCCTTTGCCAAATCACTGTGGGGTCAAGGAGACCTTTGTCCTGTCAGAAAGGAGCCTATGGCACTGGGTCCTCTCCCTTCAGCTCTTCTTGGCTGTGTTCATGGTTGTTGGCAGGGATCCCTCTCTGTGCTGCTGCCTGCCTCGTGCTTGTTCCCAAGAGGAACAAGTGGCACATGAAGGCTTCTGAGGCAGATTGTGCTCCTGGGTGTCAGGACAGAAGGAAAGGAGCTGGAAATCTGAGCTTCACCTGTCTGCCACGCATTCTGGGCTTTGCTGCAGCAAGACCTGGCTCTGTGCAGGTGCTTATCAGCTGTTGTGGTGCCTGATTTTCTCTTCTGTGGAGCAGAGATGGGAACAAACTATGGCAAACCTACCGTGCTCTCCCTGGGGAAACAGCGTAGGGTGGGAAAACACTTGAGCACAGTTCTCCAGCTGTACCTGTTGGGCTGACAGTGGGAGATGGGGCTGATGGAGCCAGCCTGGAGGGATGGGAGGTGATGCTGTGGCTGCCCAGGAGCTGTCCCTGCCTGGCATGTCCCCGAATGAATGGGGGACTGGCAGGTTTAAAACCCAGCTCTGGTTCCCTGGGCTGTGGACAACAGCTCTGGCACTGCTGTCTGTGTTATCAGTTGACTGTTTCTAGCTGCCACAGACTTATCCATCACCAGTAACGCTGGCCAGCCCTGGGGACAGTGTGACCCAGGGTCCCTAGGGGAGGGGGCAGTCTCCCCTTGTTCCCTGCCCCCTGCCTCACAGGAGTGCTCAGCCAGCTCACTTGATTTGTTTTGGTCCTTGTTAGTCGAGGATGAAGTCACAGATATTTCTGGGCAGTGATAGGATCTTGCCAGCCAGTTCTCCTTTAATAAGATCCCAGGCATTGGAGGTGCCCCATTCCCTTATCTCCTCTCTGCAGATGTACTTCACCCCTCTCCCTTGCCAGACTTGGGAGGAAGCAGGAGAATTGCTGCCACAGCCCCTTCTCCAGCCCATAAATAAAAGGGGAGGTTGGATGCTGAAGAAAGGCATGAACACAGCATTGCCTATGTTTCTTTGGTTCCCAGAGAATCCTGGAAGCTGTCTGATGAAAAGGGAATGTACCTAGCCATGGAATTCAGTGCCAAAGCATGTCTACTGGCCAGAGTGGCCACTATGAGCCAAAAATGTGGAAAAGTAGGTGGAAAGAGGGAATCAATAGCACTTCATCCAGTACAGATTCTGGAAAATGTAGAAATTGTGAAGGGAAGCAAAAAGATGGGATGAGAGACTTCAGAGGAATTACTAGTGGTGAGGAGGAGGAACTGATTGTTAACATATGATAAAAGAAGGGGGAAAGGAAAAAAGCTCTCAGCAATGCTATTGGGTTTGGAAAAGCCAAGTGTGTGCTGTTATCTGTGAAGAAGGGACAATGCCTGTCTGTGTGACAGTGACCGGGTGTGAATCTGTCTCCTTTCCTGCCATGGCCAAGAGCCCTGTCAGCAGCATATAGGGAACACAAGGGACTCAGGGCAGGCAGGTCCCCTGGCCCTTGCCTGGGACTGCAGAGGAGTGAGGAGCAGCTCTCTGGATCAACCATGAGCCAGGAGTCGAGCTGCTCTCCAGGCTGGCTCCTGGGAAGTGGCTGATGAAGGTTTTGTGGGAGGTTGTATAATGATTGACCTGACAGGAATGGATCTGATTGAAGCACAGAGCCAGCTCAGCTCACAGCCAGGTCAAGCTGTGCAGCTGATGATATCGTTGCTGTTTAGAAATTTATGCTTCTTTGGTCAGAAAGTCTTTGGCTCTGAACCCTGGTACAGACACCAGCCTGGACACAGCTCTGTGCTTCCCCACAGGGCATCCTTGCTCCCCAGGCCAGGCTGAGCTGTCAGACCCACACCTGCAGGGCTGTCAAAGGCATTTTGAGCCTGCCTGCTGGTGTTAGGCAGTGCCACCACTTCTCTGATCCAGAGGAGCCCCTTGTCCACAGGGCTCTCTGCTATCCCTCGGTGCAATACAGAAGAACCCACACCTAATTGCTTTTAAAATTCCCTGTTGCTATGACGACTCCCCAAGCGTGATGCGCTCAGTGCTGTCTCTCCACTCTTGGGTCCTGCATCCCCACCAGAAAGCTGTGTGTGTGCCTCTCTACGTACACGTGCTTCATTCCAGCTTTCAAAGGTGGTTCATAATCCCCTTGGAGCGTGAGCAGAATCTCTCCTGAGCTGGTGAAGGGTTTACTTGAAAGGTCTGATAAGAAGGTTAAGGAGAGGCCAGCAGCCGCTCACCCTCTGCCAAGCACTCCGACAGCTAAACTTAGCCCCTGAGTCATTAATGAGTCAGCAATTCAGGGGCAGGAATTCTTAATTTCTCTTTTCTTCCTTTTTTAAAACAGTGATACACCCAGGGCAGACTCGAGGTTGGACCCTGTCCTAATCCAGCGCATTACCTGCCTGTAGACCTTTCCCCTTGAGCATCCTTGAGTCAGTGCAGAAGAATGAACTCCTTCCTCTGACACTTGCCATGATGAGTGCCCATCCATGGCCAAGCAGCCTCCTTTCCCATCAAGAGTGGTCTGAGGCATGGAAAGCTTGGGTCTCTTGCTGGGAAAGCACTCTTGGAGTCTGTAGGCAGGTAGAGCATTCCTGGAGATGCTTGGAAACATAGCAATGAGTGAAGGTCCATCCAAATGCTCTTCTCCCAGCATGGTGCATAAGTGTTGCAGCACTGCTAATAGCAACAGAAGTGCTCTGGAAAATCTATGTGAGTGTTAAAATAAGTAACATGAGGAGATCCAGATGTGCTGAACCTCCAGAGCTGCTCCATGTGATGCCTGAGCCTTCCCCAGATCAGCTGTCCCTGTCCCTGTGCTGTGCATGCCCCCAGCCAGACCTCTCCAGAGGAGGGACAGGCTCTGAGGTCCCTAGGGGCTGTGATGGAGCCAGAACTCCGTGCTGTGCCTACTGGAGACCCTTTCCCAGGATGGAGCAGGCTAGCCAGGCAGCTTCTCACAGTCCCCAAGAAGTAAATCCTGGGAGCAGAGTCCCCACTGCCAGCTGGCTGTATCCATTCGTGTGAGATCCCACTGCGTGTGTTTTACATATTTTGTTTCCCAGGATGAAGTGTTTTACAAGTGCAGCATTTAATCACCTTGCAGAAGGGGATGAAAAACCATCCCCATGCTTGGGGCTGGGAAATAACTGGAAAGGAATCTGGAGAAGGGACCATATTCTCACCCCATCATGTAAGCCAAGCTAGAGAGCCCAGAAGAGCTGGTGTGTGTGCTGGCAGAGCCTGGGGCTGGACAGGAGAGCTCAGAGGGGCAAAAAGCCCATAAAATGCCAGGCATTGAGATGTTCACGCGGAGCCAAGCCCCAAAGTCCTGCCCAGGAGCTGCAGCTACTTCCCAGCTCACTTTCTTCCTGGGGCCATGGTGCCTGGATAGAGGAAGAGATGGTGCAGATGCTGTACATTCAAAGCATCTGCAAACCAGCTCCCTAATGGCTCGTGATACACAGCTCTTCCCTGGGTCCCTGGTGCTCCTCTACTTCTGGTCTTAGTGGAGACACCCCAAAACTTGGCAGTAGCATCTAAGTGTGTGTTTCCAGCAAGGTGAATCCAAGCAAGCTTGTGTCGGAAATAAGGCTGACAACACCTGAGCCCGGAACTGCTCCTGGGTTCTGCACAGGACCTGGCCCTTCCTCGAGGCAGAGGTGCTTCTACTTTGCTTGAGGATTGCTGGTGAGCCACCTTCTTCCTGGCACTCGGGGATCAGTCAGTGACTTCTTGGGCCATGAAGGGCACAGCAGGTAAACGGTGCTCCTCATCCTGCTCTGGGGGTAATGGTGGGTGCTGGGCTGGGGGGCTGCCACCTCTCACTGTCATCTTTTTTTATTCACAGTAGGTGAAGGATGAAAAATCAGAGTAATGGCCAAGGATACAGCATCCACTTGACTTCTCTTGCCCATGGCGGGAACGATTAATCTAGTTAAGGCATTGCAGCAGGGCGAGACCACGAGGTGACAGAGCCCATGCACTCCAGGAGCTGGGGATGATGCTGAACCAGGAGCTGCAAGGTGTGTTCCCCCTCCTTCTCCCTGCCTTGCCTTTGATCTGCTGCTGGGGGGAATATTGTTCCATGTTGGGAGCCGGTTCAGCCCAGCCTGGCAGAGCAGCAGGAGCCTCACCGTTACTAATGAGCTGTTTGCTGCTGGCTGGCTGCGCTGGTGGGTACTCACTCCTGCCCCAGACCTGTGCTGATAAAAGTGAGTGGCTTCCCTCTGCTACGGGCCTGTCACCCGCTCCCTCTTATCTAAAGGATCTCTCCTCCAAGTGCTGCTTCTGCCTCTGCTGTAGCAAAATAATCTGCTGAGGTCTGATCCTGCTGACAGGCAGTGTAAAGTGAGGGTGGCTCTGATTGTTGGTGGTTTCTGCTATGAGGTCAGAGCAGGACAGGGGTCTACAGGAGGCTGCTGGCCATCCCCATGGCAAAGGGCATGGCTGTCACCTTCATGAAGAGACTGAGCTTTGCACTGTGGCTCCAGCAGATGCTGGAGGAGACCACCCTGTACTGAGCCACGTGTCCCTTGTTTGACTGTGGGATGCTAAAGATAACAGCAGCTTGGAAGGATGTTTTTTGTTTGGTAGCTGGTGGTGCCTGTTCACTAAAGGATGACGAATAGGAAAGGGAGCAAGGTCTTGGGAGCACGACCTCCTGCCCCTCGGCCACGTGTGGCTGTCAGGGTGTGCAGTAGTGACATGTGAGGTGGATGTTGTCTGACATGGGAGGTGGATGTGGTCTGCAGGGCGGGGTATGAGCAGCCACAAAGGGCAGGATGCGACGCGGATGGCATTGCAGGGGGATGGGCGTCTGCCTCTCCCCCGTTATTTATTATGCCATAAACCCCAAGGTAACACACATCAATAAGTGCTGTGAAGGATTTCACACGTGTCAGCCGTGCGTGTGTGATGGAGCAGACGAAGGGGCTCCGTGCGCAGAGGCTGGTGTGATTGATGGGGCAGCCTTCAGCTGCCTGTGCCTTCACTTGGCTGTGACACAGACTTGCTTCCCTGGAGTGCCCCAGCACTGCCAGCTGGGACCGCAGGGTCCCTTTGGGCAGCAGGGTCCCACCTGTGAGGGTGTTTTGTGCTCAGAACTGCTCATCTGCGTGTGACAATGACTGACACCATCCCCAAGGCAGAGTCAGATGCCCAGGGAGACAGGGAGCACTGGGAGCTGCTTTTCCCAAGGAACAGGATGTGTGACATTGTGCTCTTTGTGTGTGTGTGCATCTGACAGCTCCTGAGCCCCTCGGATGGTCTCGGCCGTGTGTGACAGCAGAGCTGTCACCGATGCTGACAGGAGATATTCCTACACGGAGATGTTCCTGTGAAACATGCAGCCAGGTGGGAGTGGGTGATGGTGAGCATCTCTGCAGAGGGACAAGCCAGTATGCATACCCCAGGACATGCAGGAATGAGTCCAGTAAGCATGTGGCCCACTCATGGGTGAAAGTCTGGGCTGGCAGTGACAACTTGGACATCAAACTTGGGTCAACTAGGAGACATAAATCCAGGTATTTGGGATTAGTGCAGGTAATTTATTTTAAAGACAGACAAATCCCTTTCCTGGAGGTGCCTGCTTGTCATGGGAGACGTTCCTCATCTCCAAGAGAGTTACTCCAGTTGAACAGATCCACTCCTTCCAGAGGAGATAGACTTCGGAGCTGCTAATCACTGGGTTGGGGGATAGTTCTCCCCAACACTTGTTGGTGATTGCTTTCTCCTCCTCCCTTTTGTGTTTCTGCAACACCCCAGGCTTGGGAAGGACCATCTGCTGATTTGATTAATGGCCCTTTTCTGAAAAAGCAGCAGAGACAAATGTCCTCCTGAACGTGGCACAGAGAAATGGAGAAACATGCTGGCTAATTTTCAGCCATTATTTTGGAGCCCAAACTCCTTCCCAGTATCAATTTAGCTATTATTTCAAAAACTAATTAATCTTCACTCAGGCAACTCCAAGAGACCTCTGTTTAGATAATTAACAGCCCATGGATTATGAAAAGTCCTGATTTTAGATCCTACTATAGTGCTTGCCTTTGAGAACGCTCCTGTTATCGTCCTGCTTACCACGTCCTTTCATCAATCCATCTTTTTTTTTTTTTTTGACAATCAAGAGCAAATAATTAGCCATGATGAATTCTGCTTGTCTTCTTGCAGCTCAATTCCTCTTTTTTTTTTTTCCCCCCCAGTCCTTAAATGTTCTTCAACCAGGAGGTTGAAGAGGTGGTTTTTGCAGCTAATTGCAGCCAAGCAGGACAAATTGCTGCTGCTGCCAGGAGGTGCTGGAGAAAGGTTGGATTTGGCTTGTGGAGAGCCTGGGCATAGGGTATGAGAGAGAAGATCCTAGAAGGATAGGGATATGATTTTTTCCTCCCTCTCTAGTCTTGCATGATGCAACCTGAACCCTTGTACTGGTGTTCCAGGCTGGGCTGACCTCACTTCCCCAGGAGTCCTGGCCTGGCCTCTTGCTTGCCATCGCAGCTCTGATCCCTGTGGATGATGAGACATCCCTGGGCTGTCAGGGCTGTGGGAGAGCTCTGGCAGCAAAGCAAAGGTGATGGGGTAGCACAAACCCTGAGGCAGTGGTGGAACAGGTCTGCATCCCGTGCAGACCCCAAGCTGCTCCCATCCGTGCCCTGCGTCGCTGGCAGTGGGAAGCCAATGTGGGCTGGCAGTGCCCACGGAGCAGTGCTGTGCTTAGTGAATCGGAACGACAGCCCAGGATGATGGCACACTGCCCACTGCACCCACCCAGGGATGCCACTCCTCCAAGGGCAGCCCAGAGTTCCTCGCTCTTCTGTGGAGAGCAAAGGAACCAGAGCCAGGAGTCACAGAATATCCTGAGTGGGAAGGGACCCACAAGAATCATCAAGTCCATCTCCTGTCTTTGCAACCTTTGCCTCTTTCAATCTTGGGGCCAACCCCTGTTTGGTTCAAGGCCAGCTTTACCCACCTGAGGGCTAGGAGAGTAGCCCAGGGCACTGTGTGGCTTCTAGGGGGACCACAGACATCAGGGTACAATGTGGGCAGGGGCAAACTGTCAGCAAAACTGCACTGGCTACTGTCATTCCCATCAGATCTGGCTGAGTCTGTGGCACATGGATTGCTCCAGACACTTTATCACCTCGAAGAAAATGATGAAACCTTCCCCCTGCTTGTGTCACCAAGAAGAGGAAGAGATGCACAGGGGAGAGATGCTGGTGATTCCCTGTGGTGTCAAATGGGAATTGGAGGGAGCTCTAATTGGCCAGTATGAGGGAGGAATGGACTCTTGAAAAATCCTTCCTGTCCTTCCCATCTGATCACCAGTTGAGCTGGGCTGCAAACGTGTTGGGGGTATTGAGGACATGCTTAAGCTCAGCTCTCAGTTTTCTGTCAGTCACACAGGGGGTTTAGCTCCTTAAGTGTTCGTGATTTCTTAGGTACAGGCTTGACTTGAAAGCTTAATGCTTGTAGGTGTGTAAAGAGCCAATGCTTCTCTCTCCTAACAGGACTTTCAGCTGTTTCCTGGGATCCTGAGCTATTGATGGGCCATTCTTGGTGCCCTGGTGAAACATGATGCTGTCAAGGCTTTGGTAGTTTGTGTTAATTGATATACCTTCAGTTTTGGAGGGGAGGAAGATGAGGAGGAGAGGAAATGCTTCCTGTTACGAGGACAAGGTTTAAGACCACCTTCCCTGGCTGGGGCAGAGTGAGGGGCCAAATTCCCCGAACCTCTGGGCTGGGGTGGCATGGAGAAATCCATCTGGTTACTCTGGCTGTAACAAACCAGATTCAGGCTCTGACAGAAAGCAGTGTTTTCCAATGAGCTGCTTACTTTTCCAAACAGGTGACGTTCATGTCTGATAAATTCCTGCAGGCAAAATTCTTTGGCCTGGCAGTTTGACTCCCAATTAAATATTTACCAGGATGGCATCTCACCTGCCTCAAGAAATATTGTCCCTTCACCTTGGCAGGGCTGTCACCTCTTTGCCTTGCTGCAGTTTAAGGAGAGATATTTAAAAGCTCAGCTTCAATAAAATGAAAAAAGCAATTCACTCTCCACCTTCCCAATCTCTCTGTTTCCCCTCTCTGTGAATGAAGTTTACTAGAGGCCCTGGAGATCTGGCTTCTCAGAAAGCAAAGAGCTCTGGCAGGAGGGCTGGAAGTCTCCCGTCAGGGAGGATGTTATCTCCTTCCAGCAGCAATCAAAGGGAACGGCTACCAGGAGGGAGCCAGAGCAGTGTGACTGATAGGAATGTCACCCCAAGCACCTGCAGGTGCTGGGGGGGCGACAGGCTGGGCTGGGGAGCTCCTGTGTGGGGGCACCAGTCACACAGAGGTGGCTGTGTGGCATGGAGGCATCACTGAGAGAGGATGAGCTTTTAGGGAAAGGGGTTTGGTTTATCCTGATTTTAACTATTTGCTACAATATACTCTCTTGGGTGGACTGAGCATCTTCACCTCTCTTGGAGCAGGGGAAGAACCATTTGAAGTAGAATAACAATGAAGCTGCTGTAGGGGCCCTGATGTCATGCTGACAATGAGTTCCCATGTCAGCTGGAGCCCATGTCTCATGTGATGTGGTCCAAAGGCTCTCGGGGTAAGCAACTCCACATTGCCCAACACTTCCTCCTGCCAAAAGCAGCAGTAGCTCTGGTGCTGCTCCTGGGGCTGTGCAGGTGGGATATGCTGGACCACCCCATTGCCCACCATGGGGACCTGCCTGCATCTGCCCCACAGCCCATGGCTGGAGTGACAACCCCTGCAAGCCAAGGGCTTCCCCCATCCTCCTGTCTCTTGGGGTCCCTTCTTGTAGCTAAGAACCAAACCTGGTGGTTTCAGAGCTCCTGTCCTCCCTGCTTCCCACACACGTGTGCCCTGTGTTTGTTCTGCAGCGAGGCTGTAAGGGAGTGATGCAACTCCTCACCCACCTTCCCGTGCTGGCTAGGGTTTATCTCCTCCAATTAACTAAGTGCAGATAGTGAGTTTAATAAGGCCTTGCCTATGAAAGATTACTAACGATTTGATTTCCAACGTGCCGTGAATTAGGAGGCAGCCTTGCACGACAACGCCGAGAAGGGACAGGCTTAGCAGCTAATTACTGTCCCCACATCCCCCCAGTGCCACTGCTGCTGGCCAGGCCCCTAATTGCTGCCTGTGCCTGATTGCATTTTGCTGGTGGTGGTGGTTCATCCGCAGCTCTCGCCTGGCTCTCAGTGGCTGCTGCTGCTCTCTCTGCACCCCCACATCTTCGTCAAGTTTATTAACGAAAACCTTATCTGTCTGCGCAGATAATGCCAGAAATAATTAGTACTCAGTGAGGTCTGTCGGGCTCTGCTCCTCTCCCACCCCCCACCCTCATCTCCTTCCTATTTGCAGTCTCACAGGTGCTTGGTTAGTGCTGGGGATGGGGTTTTTGGCATGTGTGTTCAGTCTTTCTGGCTGCATCCACAATCCTTGCTTAAAATCTGTAAGAGTGGGATTGTTGTCCACATTCCCTGTGGAGTGCATGCAGGTCCTTGAGCAAAAGCAATCCCATGGGAGCTTGGAAGTAAATGATGCTTAAGGTCCTTCCCAACCCATTCTATGATTCAGTGAAAATCATCAGAGTTTTCCTCACTCAGGGCATACCTGGTGCAGGTGAGGAGCTGCTGGATGGGTTCCGTCTCAAGGGACCTGGCTGGGCTGCAGGTCCTCCCTGGTCCCATCTCTGCTGGGAAGCAAGGGACAGACCCATCTCTTTACCCAGGACCTGTCCCAGCTCTGCTCAAGCTCCTCTTTTTTTATTATGTTTAGATTCGTTGTTTCTTGGCTCAAATGTTTCAGCCTGATAAAGGATGACAGTGCTTCTCGAGTGCCTGGGATGGCATAAATAATTCCAGTGCTGAGAGCGAGATTTACAGTGATATAAATGTCAGGAGTGAGCCCAGTTTGTATTAATGGCCTTATTAGTTATGTTGCTGTAAAATACTGATACTCCAGTTGTTAAGCAGCCATGGCTTTGCTCTGCAGCATTAATTCAATAAATTGGGGCTTTTTGATATAAATCTTAAAGTCTGCTGAGCCCCATTAGAAAATCTTTCATAATATGTCAGAGATCTTCAAATGGCTTTGGCTGAGGTAGACCTGGAAATAAAAAAGCTGTTTGGTGAGCAAATATGAGGTGAAGACAGCTCCTTCCATGCCTGGCCTGCAGCATCCCCCGTGGGCTGGGGATGTGGGACAGGGTGGGTGTCATACAAGCTCCCTAGCCTCAGAGGCAGCTTGGCCCTCAGAGGTCTCCGAGCCATGCAGGAATAGGGGTGGGCTCAGGGCCATCAGCTATGGAAACTGCATCTCAGGCTGCATCCCAGAGGTCAGGTCTGGATGTCTTCCTTGGCTGGAGCTTGACTTGGCTCCATCCCCAAACTCTGGCTCACCAAGGCATTGAGAGCAGGTCCCTGGAGGAGAGGGGAAGGGAGTGAAGGCTGGGGGATGACACTGTGTGGGGGGAGGAGATGCTTGCAGCGCTGCTCTCATCCCTCTCTGCCCTCCCCTGCAGTGCCTCTTTCACCGCCTCTGCTTCGCTGCTGTCACCTCCTTCAGCACATTAATCCGGAGGTGAACTGACAGCCAGGACATCTCTCCTTGTCTGACCCACAGCCCCAAGGTGTCCATCCTTCCCTGCTCCTGCCAGGCTGCCAGCCTCCTCCCGGCCCGTATAAGAGGTGCCAGTGTCATCCCCATTCCATCTGTCCCTTCGCCCTGTGCTGGAGCTGCTGCTCCTGCCATGGCTCTTTTGCAACTCTGCAAACTTTCCACCAGTGAACTGTCACGTGTGCAGGGAGGGAGGGAAGGAGGGGGCAAGCACCGTGATAATTGAAAATAAATGATGCATTATATGAAATAAATGTTCTGGTGCAGCCAGCTTGCTGCAGCGGGTTATTTATTATTTATTTTCTTCCTAGGGTTTGGAGGTGCCTGGGAAAAGGGGATTGGTAGGAAAAGAATGGCACTCCCAGGCTGGGGTGATGGGAGGCTTCCACCTGTGGTTTGGAGAGCACCCTGTATCCTGCAGTGGGATGTCAGCACCAGGCAGCATTCCAGGCCACATTGGAGGTCCATGGGCTCAGTGCTCATCCAGGACATGTAAGAGGGGATAGAGGGATCACAGGGAGCCTTCGGGGTCCCTTCTCTTGTCACTGCTTGCATTTGAGGATGTCTTAGGTGTGACACATTGTCCCTATATTGAATGTTCACCCACAGGCTATGCACATACTTCTTGTGAACCCCCTGCCCCAGGACCTGCCCGACCATCCAGCTCTGACCCACCATAACCTGTCTTACAACTTGCTGATGGTTACTAGGATTGGCCAAAGGTGACCAGAGCTTTGCTGCTGCCCTGTCTGAGGTTAGCACAGGTAAAGCAAATGGACATTCTTCCCCAGGTGTTTGCTTTGAAATGTTCCTCTGGTGAAGATTAACTCCTGACATCACTATTTGTTCTGGGAAGAGGCTGCATTTTCCTGGGAGATGGATTTAACCAGAAACACGAAGATTTCTTCTGCACTGGATTCCCCACATCACTGACTGACCATGTCATGGTTCTTATAACTTGATAAGACTTATCCTGGATTATTATTTAGCTGCTAATTAATCTTGAGAGTGATGTAAAGGCTTTGAACTGCTGTTTGAAGCTTTGAGTAGATGATTTTTTCTCTTGTCAAAGAAGGAAGGATTTGGAGGTGAGATCCCAGCTCTGAATGACATTAAGTTGCTCTCCCCTGGCAGGTGGGACTGGTTTCTGACTCCCTCTCCTGCTAGCACCTGCAGGATCCATGAGATACAAATCCTCTTGGAAATCAGGAGTAAAATGGTGCTTGGGAGGGATGTCAGCCAGGGTGACATCCAGCTGGGAACTGGGTACTCCTTGTCCAAACAGACACCACTGGGAGCCTCCCCGTGGGTCTGTGAGGTTTGGAGTTTCCAACCCAGCCCTATTCTTCTCCCACAGGCATTTTCCCTAATATATCTTGATGCTTACAGACTCATTGCAGTGCTGAGTGACAGCTCAGATGTCTCATTAATCACTGCTGCTGATGGTCTGGCAGAGCCATGATGCTGAGGTCCTGACTGCTGCTGCTTCCCCAGCCAGGGGTGTTTTGCAGATGCTGCTCCCTGAAAACTCCAGCTGAAAAGTGAGAAGAAACTGTGTCCCACTTGGGGTTGAAGCCTGGAGAAGATGCTCCTTCTCCGTGCTAGCCTCTTGTTCCTGCCCGTGAGGTACATGGGGAGTTATGATCAGCCATCATAAACCTGCATCTTTTTAAAATATATTTTTGCCTTCTCCATGCTTGCTGGAATCAAGGGCAACTCCATGGAGACTGGTGGGTTGATCTGCTGCTGCATCGATTTGGCAAAGGCTGGGAGTGAAAACCCCACAACCTCCAGCTGAGGCCATAGAGCTTTTTAGGATTGAGTTTTCCCAACTTCTGTCCATCACGAAGTGAACAAACACCCAGCCCAGAGCAGCTTGGAGCTGGAGGCGGCTGGCACAGGGGTGAGCATTGATCTCTGGCTGCTGGGCAAGACCCAGCCAGAGCTCCACTGGTGTCAGGAGGCAGCTCCATCCCTCCCAGCTTCCGAGCGCTGGGCTGGGCAGGAAAACCAGCCTGCTTAGGAAGCAATCGTTTGACATCTGCTGTCAGACTTCAGACACCCATCACCGCCGGTAATGACCCCAGCAGAAAGCCTGGCAGACCTCAGCCTGTTTTGGTCTTAATCTGACCTGGTTTTGTTATGCCGTGAAAACGGCGTCATCCATCACTGCCTGGGGCTGCAGGGAGCGGAGAGGAGGTTAAACTCCTCCCTCCCTCTCCGCCGCTCCCCTGCCACCGCTTTATCTCTTCAGAACCTGCATTCGAGTACAATTCACTTTGTTATTAATTTCTTTTACATAGAGGCTTTTAAAGTGCCTGGGAACAGGGGCTGGTGTCACGGAGACGCTGTACAGCCCGGCAGCTGTAGTGCTTAAATGCAGCTTAAATAGCCAGCTCATCGAAAGGCAACAGGCAGAGAGCTGAAAGCCTGCCAGAGCAGCAGCCCTGTGTGTCCCTGTGTGAGCAGAGCCCGTGGAGATGATTTTGGAGAGCAAGGCTTCTTCCTCTGCAGCTGCCAGGGTTGGATCAGGGATGGGATTGCATCAGCCTTGCACCCCCATGGAGCCTTCCTGCCCCAGGGGCTCAGTGTACCCTGGGGATGGTCCAGCTCACTGATATGGGCAGATCAGGGCTGGGTGGCCACGGTCCATGGGTGTCCCTTCACCAGGTGATGTGTCTTGGTGAGCCCAAGTGCCTTGATGCTGTGCTGGCCCTTCCCTTGGCTGCATGGGTCCCCTGTGCCTGCAATCCCCAGGGGTGCACCTCTTCAGTGCTAGAACTGCAAGGCTGCATTCTCAGCTGAAGAAAGGCTGGTGGAGGGGCCAACTGTCACCCCCCAGCCCATCCTGCCATGGCATGTGGTGGCTGTGGGGAATGGATGCATTGGGACACTTTGTGTGGGTCTTATTTGCTTTTAATCTGGGAGCAAAATTATATTCCAAAATGTAATAAATGCGAGGTTTAATCAACCCCAGCCAGTGAGGACTGATGGAGTCTTGGTGGTGAAGGGAAATACTGCATTTTTCTTTGTTTCTCTCTCCCTGTGCTCCCATGGTGTCCCAGCTCTCATGGGGGCTCCTCGTGCTTGGTGGCACTGGAGGGCACAGGTTATATTTGGGGCCACCATGGTGGGGCTGCTGCTAGCCCACCTGCTCCCAGCCCCTCTCCATGGCCAGGCATCCTGGTGGCAGCAGTGAGACCTTTCTCCTGCCACACCTCTCCTCAGCCCCTTTCTTTTCAGGAAGAGGGTGTCACTTGGTACACCTGTCCCAGGAGCTGGCACTGGGCTCAAGTCCTGCATTCCTATCACCTGTGACAGCACCAAGATCTGGTCTTAGGGCATCTCTAGGTCTTAACTTGTCTGCTTGAACCTTAGCTGTGTTGTGGCTCATGGTGGTGGGGAGGTTGAGCATCTTCCCAGGCTGGAAACAGCCCTGGAAGGATGGGAGTGGGGATAAAGCCACAGGGTTTCACTGGATCTGAATTAGGGGCAAAGTACCCTGATATCCAGCCAGTCGATGTGGCTGGAAATGAGAGGAAATTCCATTATTTTCCCTATGTATCAGGGCCCTGGAAACTCACTGGATCCCGGTGCAGAGCCAGCTGCTCCGGGAGACACAGCTCCGCTGCCGCTTTCTCCAGATGGCTTTTCTCAATGAAGCCTCTCCCAGAAATAGCTGTGTACTCCAAGCAGCCAGCTCTGCAAATAGCTTGTCTCTCGAAACAGAGGAGGCAGCACAGCCAGAGCATCATTCTCTGTGTCCCTTCCATGCTCCTGAGTGCATCACCACTGGCTCCAGCAGCCTCCACCTCCCACAGGACACCTCTCCCACCTGGGAAACGAGGATGTCCTGGAATCCTATGTGTCTGGGCTGGGATCCCCAGCTTTGCTGCAGGAGCTGGCTGGCTGCTTCCTCTGCCCTGTGCATTCCACATCCCTGCAGGGAAGAATGGTTGGTGGCTTCTGGGGCAGGGCAAGCGGCCCAAGGACACGAATTATGGCCCTGATGCCACAGTGGCCCAGGCACCACTGCCCCAGCTGCAGCACTGCCTTATGGCCCTTCTTATGTGTTTATTGTGCCAGTGTTAAATGGGAGGATACAATTTTTTGTGTAGGTTTAACTGATTTATTAATAGTCTGTAATGTCAGTAATAGCTCATCCATAAATCCGATCTTCAGAATTTATAGAGCAAATATTCTGGTGCCGTATTAAAGACACAACTCATAAATGCCTGTAAGCACCAGCCCAGCGGCGGCAGGAGATGGTTATCCCAGGGGAGGGAGAGGCAGCAAGCTCATGCCAGTGGCTTCCACCCACAACCTCCAAAATATTTGGAAAGCAAATTATTTCAGGGGCTGTCCCCTCCAGCCAGGAGCTGCCTGTGGTCCCCTGCTCTGCACTGTGTGAACACAGAGCCCAGGGTGGGTGTCAGCACCATCCGGATGCCAACACCACTCTCCCATCCCTGTGGGCTCCCAGCACCCCCAGCACACTCCCCGGGGACCCCACAATCTGCCATCACCTCCTGACCAGCCCAGGGTGATGGTATTTACCGCTGAAGTGCGCCGAGTGTAATTGCTAATCAGATACAGGCAATCAATCCATGCTCCCGCCGCCGGGGAGAGGCTGCTTCCCTGCTGAAGGTGACTCCTGCGGGAATTCAGATTTAAAAATAAAGGCGATAGTCATCAAGAGTTCATTAAATTGGCATCAGGCTCATTTGCACTTGGTGGGGGGATGAGACAGAGGGTGTCTCTTGCTGCCTCCCCTGCCCTCGTTCCGGGTGTCCGCAGGAGATGCTTCCAGTGGGATGAGGCTCCCAGGAGCCCTCCCTGATTTACTCCTCCTGTCCTGGTGCTGCTGCAGTCATGAGTCAACAGTGCGGTATATTTAAATGCAAACCACCATTATCCGTCATTAAAAGCTCTGTCATCACCCAGACTGCACAGCAAGAGTTATTGTGCCGTTCCACTCCCGGTTGCACACAGCTTCCCTGGCACTCCTGCAGCCGCAGGGATGCATGTCGGCCGTGCTGGGTGCCCACGCTGGGCAGGGGCTCTGTCTGCTGAGGTGGCTGACATCCTGTTTTACCTCGGAGGTGGCCTCAGAGCAGGGAGGGGAGGTGCAGGAGAGCCAGGCCTGAGGAGCAGGGGGTGCCATGGTGCAGGAGGGATGCAGGGACAGGCACCACATATGCCAGGGATGCTCAAGAATGGGCTGAGACAGGCAAGCAACCACCAACTCATTGTTCCCATAGATGGACAATCTCAGCAGGGCACAGGTGCTATTTCTGGCAGGGTTTGTTCTCCTTGAGACAGCGTACAGGCAGGGCAGTGATTCCTGGGATGGGACCATAGCTTCCCAGCTGTCCTGTGTCTCCATCACCCACCAGAGTAACAGGGTGGCTGCAAAATCACCCTACAGCATCACTCCCTGCTCCGCACCCTGGTCCTGGGGCATTCACATTTCCTCTCCGTGAGCCCACCAGGACACAGCTGCTGTGTTCCTCACGAAATCCTGGCAAGAGCAGAGCTGGTGTTTCCTGTAAGTCTGGGCGATTCTCTGTCCCCAGGATCTGAAGATGCTATTTCCCTCTCAGAGGAGGGAAGTGAGTGAGGCAGTGTTGATTCGCAGCTTGTAATTTAGTTAAGAAAGAGAAGAGATCAAAAGGGGATGGTATTAAAAAATAAATCAGGTAGAGGGAGTGGAGTTCCTTCCTTTAATTACAGCGTGGATTTGTAACAGTGAGACTCCATCAATCACAAAGGAAAGAAAAGGTGTCAAGTGGAGAGACATCTTCCCTGGGTTAATTACTGCTACCGGGGAGGAGATGATTGGGCTGGGTGTCAGAGAGCCAGTACATCCCTGGCGGCACGAAACCTCTCCAGTGGTGTACGTAGTGATGCTGGAGGTGCCCGGTGGGTGCAGCCCAGGATTCCTGGGATGGCAGGCAGTGATGGTGGGGTGGGCAGGCTGGGAGGGGTAAACAACACGTGGCAGGGTCTGGACATGGTGTGGGGTAACAGCAGCCACGGCAGTCCTCTTTGGGGTCCATGGGCTGTGCCATCAGCAGCACCGGTGGGGACTGGGGCCAGGCTGGCAGCAGCCCAATTTGTGGAATAATTAATTCTCCTTTGATCATCTGCTGTGTAAATCATCAGTGGCCAGGAGTTAATCATGCATATGAAATGAATCCTTCTCCTGCCTTAATGAGTGCTGAATCGTGACCGGCATCTGTTTACTTCTGACACTTTCATCTTCTTGACAGTCTGAACAATTAATTGTTTCCAATAATCTCCTTTTTATTCTATTAAAAATATTATATATCTGAGAGCGAGCAACCTTCCATCCTGCACTCCTGCTCCCAGCATCGTCCCCCTAATCTTTGTTTTTTCAGTCTCAGGCAGGGATTGGTTTTTGGGAGTGATGAAAGGGCTCTGCAGACATCCTGTGAGCCCAGAGAGGAATGAGCTCTTCACTCCACCGATGAGGATGATGTTGGTGGCAGGACTCCTTCCTCCCCAGCTGGTTTTGAGGCCAGGCTTTGCACAGGTAACAGCAAACAACAAGCCTGTTTGAACACAGAAGTGTTTCCGCCTCCATCTACCTGGAACAAACCGCAATTAATCCACTGGTTGCGCCGCCAACGCAGTGTTGTAATTGGATTAATTAGAGCGGAGCTGGCGGCCGCGCTGGGGAGGTCTGGCCCTGGCTGCAGCCTACTCCAGTGGTGAGATCCATGGGATCCATGCCTGCCAGGCACTGGACCAGCATCACCAGGGGATGCTGAGGCATCGCTCACCCGGCCATGGGTGATGGAGCTGGATGATGGCTGATGGAAATGAACTGCCTGCTAATTGGAGTTGATGAGGCATGGCCTGGTTAATGGGAGCTTGTAAGAGGCAGCTGGAGCAGAGGGGGCTGTGGGTGGGCTCTGTGGCCAGCCAAGGGGACACAGAGAAGGAGGCAGGTGGGTGTTTTGGCAGGCAGGGGATGGGGTCACCTTTTCCATCACCCTTGCCAGACAGTGGATGGTATCTACCAGCCCTTGGTTTCCTCTGCCCTGCATTTTGGGGGGCAGCATGGGGGAGGTGAGGGTGGGCTGGGAATCTGCAGCAAGGCTGAGTGGGACAATCTTGGCTATACTAGACCCTACCACACTGCCTCACTGTTCCTGCAACCCCTGCCAAGTGTTGGGAAGGTGAGATCCCGTGTTCCTGCTGCTCAGCCCTACTCTCTAGTTCAGGCACACAGGTCCCAGTGAAGTTGCTCATTTGGACAGACAGACAGACATCTAGACTTCACTGGAGCCCAGTGAGCTGAAGGAGCCTGTGACCCACCCTGGGTTTGTGCTGTGGGGTCCATCACATCCACCTGGAGTCTGGGCCAACAACTCAGCTCCTTGGCTGCCCTGGGGAAACACCCATTAAATATATAGGAAAAACAGGTATTAGAAAAAGCTTTTTGGGGACTCTGTGCTAAGCCTGCTGCTCATCTGCCTAGAGGAACCATGCAGGGCAGGCAGGGTCTGCAGGGACAGGGTGCCCATAGGCACAAGGAGCATCCCCAAAGGCTGTGGAAGGATGCCAGCCCTGTCCTCTGTGAGCTAGATTGTGTCTAACCTGGCTCAGCTGGAAACCAGTGGTCATGAGGGATTTACTGTAATTGCCTAAATCAACTCAAAAAGCCCTTGGGAAAGCTGGCAGTTCCCTGTGCCAGGGGCTGCAGGAGCAGCTGAGCTGGCTGCTGGTGCTTCTGAAACCCTTTGAGGTATCCCCACTGGAGCAAGGCCATCCTCAGCTCACCAGATCAGTGCAAACCAACCCCAAACTGCTGAGAACAGTCTCTGCACCCTAAACCATGCAGGACCCAAGGCTGTGGGACTCCATCCTTGCTGAAGGGATCTGGAGCCCAGCACTGCAGCCACCAGCCCTGCTCAGGATGCTACAGAGGTGATGTCAGGAGGCACAACCCAGCCTCTAGGTACTCTATTCCTCCTTTACCCACAAGGAAGAACAAAATCCCACCATCTCCGTCATTCTCCAGAAAAATAAGGGATTTCTTCTGAGATGAGTCAGCTTCCCCAGGAGGCAGCTGAGGCAACGTGTGGGATGCAGCCTCGGCATTAACCAGGTAATTGGGGACTGAACAGATGTCCCAGGAAGGACATCACAGGTCCTGCAAGGGGAAGTGAGGGTCCCTGGCCAAGCAGGAAGGGTTTGCCACAGCCCTGGCCTCATCCAAGCTCCCAACCACAGCCAACAGAAACAAGGACCTCTCTGAGAGCCAGGCACCTCCAGATGTCCCAAAAGCTCTGGAGCCTGTGGGAGGCATGGGGCCCTCATGTCACCCCAGATGGCAGATTCTGCTGTCCTCAGGGATCTGCCATGACCTTTCAGCAAGCTCCAGGAGCCGGCGGCTCTTGATCCAGCTTGCAAACCAGCTCGAATGGGGACAGCAAGGTCAGTGAGATTTGGGGCCCCTGGACACGTCCCTTGCCACATCAGTTCCCACGGCATACTTGGCTGTAATTTAGCCTGGTTTAATTGTGCTTAAATTAGCCACAAATGGAACAGCACTGCAGCTGTGGCTGTGTTCAAAAATGTATAAAATTACAGCACAGTAAAACATTTTCACATTTCATTAGTGTGTCTTAATGGGAAGTGTCTGCTCCCCAAACTCCCCGTTTGCTCTCCAGAGCAGTATAAGTTTAGACATTAGCAGTTGTGTTGCCCATTAACATTGCAAAATGCTCTGTGTGTTTTGCAGGAGCAGTGTTGCTCCACAGGCATGGGAAGCCTAAAATTTAGGGGACTGGGTGCCCTCCTGGGACACCTCTAAGTGGATGGTGGGAGGGAGCTATGCAGAGAGCATCCTGCACCCCAGGAGGAGCATGAGAGCCCCTTTCCCTGGATGGTGCTGCCTGTTCCCCCAGCTTGATTGAAGCTCCAGCTTCCTCACAAGCAGGGTAATGCCTCCGATCCAAATCAGGAAGCCTTTTCAGTGGAAGCAGCGTTTTAGCAGAAGCCTATTTAACGCTTAAGCTGACGCCCTCAAGTGCTTTATTTTAAAGCATTTTTGTTCCTCTCCATTATCAGTAATAGTCTATAAAAGCTAGCACGCAGCACTTTGCTCCCTCCTGCTCCATCCCCACACAGTGCAAGCAGCCCTGCATGGCAGGGGGTGAGGAGGCAAAACAGGGCTCCTCTGTCCACGGCTGCCACTGCCCCAGCACAAATCCAAGGGAAAAAAAACCTCAGTGAGAGATGGTTCTATGGGGTCAAACCACTCATCCCATCAGTGTTCCTCAGGCAGGTTTGGTTAAACACCTTTGGTCTTGGATAGCATCCTCCCCGTCCTTGGCAGTCTGGGGATGGGGGTGCTTGTGGTGTAAAATGAATTTTGAGGTCTGAGTTCAAAGTGAAAGGCTGGGGATTGTACCCGTTCCTCTCCTACCTAATCCAGATCTCAGTTTCCCTGGGGAGATGGGCTTTTATAGTAGGGGTGGCCAAGGAAGAAGGGGTGCTGACCCTTGTGGTGCTTTAAAGCTTGAACAGTTTGGAAGAATCAAACCTTCTCCTGTCCCTGATTTGGTTCATGGGTTCAGTGCAGGGAGGTGCTGCCAGGCACAGGGAGCTGCTGGAGGAGCAGGGAGCAGAATCTGGTCCCACTGGGTTGACACCAGGACCTGGAGTGAACCACGACTTGAAAAATCGCAGTGATGGCTTGCAGGAGAACGTGCATCTGGGCTCTTCCCAAGCTGGAGGTAAAAGCCTGATGCCTTCTTGCTCTGCAGCTCAAACCTGTGCCCCAAACCCCCTCCTCCAGCCAGACCCGAGCTGGAATTCAGGATCGGACTGAGCCGTCTCCACTTCATTAGCCAGTAATTAACTCCAACAAGCAACGGTGCTGTTTGTGTGATCGGAGGCTGCTAATTGCCATTGGAGCAGGCAGTGAGAGGAGGGCAGCCCTGCCCTCCTGGGCACATACTCAGAGCTCTGGGACCATCTGCCTGTGGTCGGGGGCTGCCCGTGCCCCCCACAGCGAACAAGGGGCTTTGCTTCCTTTTCTCCTGACCTGGCAAGCCGGGCCCTGCCTCTTCTGCCCGGACACACGTGGCTGCAGGCTCTGTCCCCCTCTGTCCCTCTCCGCCAGCCGCGTCTGACCTTTGGGCAGTGGCACCTGGAGAGCAGCGGAGGCTGCGCAGCTTTGCCGCATGGTCCCTAGGGGCCGATCGCTGCCACGGCCACTGTCGCTCAGAGGGGAAAAATCATGTTTTCAGCTCCATCTCCCCATTTCCCTTACCAGTCTGGAGCGTTTTTAGAGCCAAAGGGAAGAAACGGACGTGGCCCAGCTTCTCTGTCTCCCTTTGCTCCTGCCCTTTCATTCCGC
>NW_008652680.1:60732-65665 GCF_000695815.1 Acanthisitta chloris
TTTTCATCTTGCACTGGCTAAATATCGGGGCTGGGCGGCTTTGGTAGGTGAGCAGGGAGGGAAAAGGGCTTTTGTCGGAGCAGACTTGTGGGCAGGTGAGCTGCAGAGCCCCCTCCTGCTGACAGAGAAGTGACTGCTGCCACTGAGGTCGGCACAGAAAGCCAGGGTGGGAGACACCTGGCCCTGGGGACGAGGGCACAGGGGCTTGGCAGGTCCCCACTGTCCATCTGGAGATGATGGAGAGGCATCCAGTGTCCGCCTGGAAATGATGGAGAGACATCCTGGGACCCTTCGAGGCATCCTGTGGGTGGTACTCTGCACTGGTCCTGCTTCCATCATGGTTTTTCACACCCAAACCCCATAGTTTCCCTCCTCCCTCCCCAAGGGCTGCACAGAAACGGTGGAGCCAGCACTGATGGAGAAGATAAGGACACCCTCATCCTTTATTGACTCAAACCAGGGTAGCACAACTAAATCCCCCAAGTATCAACCCTGGCAGACTCCTCACACCACATCAGCATCCTGAAGCTTTTGAGCTGAGAGCTGATGGATGGCCCTTGTTGGTGATGGATGTGCCCCAGCAGCCTTGGCACTCTTCAAGGAAGGCTGCAGCTCCAATTCCCAGCCTCTCCCTTATTTATTGCCCGGAGAGACACAGGGTGGAGGGATGGGGGGAAGGGACAATGCAATCACTGCCACTGTCCTGCACCTCAGGGACCAGGAGAGCCTTGCAGGTGCCCCAGGGCTGTGAGTGCTCCTCAGTTTCCTGTGGGTGGAAATGTTTTTTCCACAAGTGGTGAAAGGGACAAAAAAAGACAAAGACACCTTTGGCAAATGCCACAACCTTGGATGTACATGAATACTGGGGACAGACAGAGAGGGAAACCTGGGTGCTGAGGGCTGCACAGGCTGTGAGGCTGGCCAGAATCCTTAGAATGGTGGGGAAAGAGCCATAAAACAGATGTTTCCCACTAGAAAGATGGTGAATTCCATCTTGCAACAGTTTGATTCTGCAAAATGCATTTACCAGGCTAAAAATGTTCCAGTGGCAGTGTGGGGCTGCTCAGCCACCCACCACCATCTAAGGGTTTTTCCCAGCTTGGCACACTCATACACATTGTCCCGTGGCTGTTGCTGTTTCCCCACCCACTCCACACTCATTCCATGCTGCCTTTCTTGGGAAAACCAGTTTGGATCCAGCCCCACTGAGCATCCCCCAGCCCCTACCACCTGGGCAGGCCCATAGCCAGACCCACTCAGCATCCACCTGCATCTGTCACTGCACCCAGAGCGGAGCCATGCATCACCTGGCAGGTTCACATCTCAGTTGCAAATGTTATTTTAAGCAAGGAGCTCTTCTTCCTTCTCCTTCTCCTCCCTGGTCGAAGTGGGAAGATGTTGCAGCAGGCAGTGGAGGATCTCCCTCCTGCCAGGCAGGGCTGGCTGAGTCAAGGGAATAATTGGTAGGTGCTTCTGGAGTGCCATGAGCAGAGGGCACTTGCAGCCTTTGTTTATTGACTCTTGATGATAATGAATACTTCCAGAGATAATTATTGATTTTCTGCATTTGCAGGAAACCTGTTTGGCTGGGGAATGGGTGGAGTAGTACCACGCCAATGGCACATGGAGGTGGGAATGGGGTGGATTGGGCAAAACCAGGCTTTGGCTCTTCCCACTAGATACAAGCATGACAATAAAAACACCCAATTCAACATTTATAGAAAAATATTTGTGCAGCTCCAGGACAAGCTCAGCTTTCTTCTCTCTACTATGGAGAAGAGATTAAAATTTAATCCTAGTTAAACACATTTTCTCCTTTCCCTCCCCTCAGGTATCTCCTGTGCACACACAGCTTCGTCCTGCTGATCCTTTCTTCCCTTGGCCCTGAGCTCATCCTCCTCAACAGCAGCCAAACATCCACAGTAGGTGTTCACCAGAGCAGGGACCCCTTTCTTCTCTCCATACCCTCAAAATCAAAGCCTGATTGTGGGAGGGGATGGGATGAAGGGCTCTTTAAATGTGGGAGAGGAAAAAGGAGGAAGAAGCATGGCTGAAGTTTCCTGAATATCCACACCTGTCCCTGAGCCAGGTAGGTTCCTCTCACATTTCTCATGGGGGTTTGGACCCTGCAGGGGGTTTTGTGGGGCAAGGGGGTGCTGAGAGTTTAATTGTGTGGTGCAGGTGGTTGTAGGGCTATGGAGCTGGGTGCAGTGAGTGGGGCTGGCAGCCTAGGGGAGAGACTGGTTTGCAGCCCTCCATGCAGGGTGGAGGTAGCCCAGGCTCAGTCCTTTGTGTCACTTAAAAAAAAACCCCAAATAAAAGAAGAAGAGCTCTTTGAGAGAGTTTTTATCTTGTATTATTTATATATTTTTTTATTTTATACTTTTATGTTTTCTTTTGTTTATTTGTTTTGTTTTGGAGGAAATTGTATGTTATCTTTCAAGTCCCAGTTTCCCTGTTCCCATCTCAGGATTCACTCTCTCTGCTACAGTTTATTGCACCAGTTTGGGTGCAAGTGTTTGAACCTGGCAGAATCCCACGTTACTGCTGGGGTTGTAAATAACCCAGGGTGGCATTTATTGCAGTCCCACGGGGTGAGTGAACAGCTGCTGCATGCCACTGGCAGACAGTGTTCCCTCAGGGTGGGCAGCACCTGCAGGGGCTCTGGGGATGTCTCAGCTGTGACCATCCCCACAGCACCAGTCCCACAGCCCCTGCAGGGGCACTGTCCCTGGTTCAGGGAGGTGTTGGCAATGCCACGGGTTAATAGACACACTAGAAATGTACAGCATCCTTTCTGCTTATGATATAGTGCTTTTTCTGGGTATCTTGTAATGCTTTCTCAGGCTGTTTATTTATGAGACAATTTATTACAGTGCAGTTATTCTATAGCAGGGAAGTCTATTCCTGGGAGCCTCTGTTAACCGAGCCAATTGCTTAATTGGCTCACTGATGTCTCCACAAGGTATGCCAGGAGAGAGGGTTCTTGTAATGATCGCAGCCTTCCTCCTGCCCACACACCACCCGTGCTGCTAATTTAATAGTGCAAACATTTATTATTCCTTTTATTTGGCAGTTAATGTTGGGGCGATTAGAGCTGTTCTGGTATCGCTGGTAGAAGGGGGTGAAATGCCCCAGAGTGCCATGAGGACCCTGGTTGTAACTGAGGGTGGTTGGACTCATCCTGCAAAGCCCAGGGGATGCTGATGCCTTGCAGAGTGTGTGGTTAACGAGCCACGAATGGAGGGTTGGGGCTGAAGGTGTAGCTGGGGCTCCTGCCTGACCCCCACTGCATGTTTGGGTCATTCACCAACAAATCAGAGTGAGACTAGGGCATGTGTGCACTTATACCTGATCTCTCTTTGGCAAGTTTAATGTGCTCTGAAGGGAAGTAGGTTCCTAATGAGCAGACTGTGCTGCAGGAACGACTGAAAGGGCCAGAGGAAAACCAAGTTTGGATTTGCTTAGGTGGGGAGGCCCCATCCCTGCCCAACTGCAGGAGAAGAGTGATGGACCAGTGGTGGCTGTCCCAGGCTGGTGGGTGCCTACTGTGTCTGCCATGGGTGCTGTCTGTGCCCTCCCCAACTCTGCTTTCACAGTGTGGCTGCTCTAGACTTCTCAAGCCCTTTCCCCTGCTCCTTCTGCTCTTTCCTGGCCATGACAGTCCCTGGAGGGTCCCCACTCCAACATCTCCTGCCCATGGTAGCTGCAATGTGCCCTGGACTAAAGCAGAGCCCTAGCTCACAGCCAGCCTTTCCCAGCCATCACCCCTGGGCAGTTTCCTAGGGGGAGCAGCCTCCCAGCAAACATCTCTCTGCTGTGCATGAATGTTGTCCTTCCGTATCATGTTTTTAGGCAATGTCTGGCAGAGCTGACAGCGTTTCTATAAGCCCTGCTGGATCCGTGCCTGCTCCCACTGCTGCCACATCCCCAGCATCCATCTCCAGCCATCCGTGGCCTCGCAGCACAAAGCCCTTCGCTGCCAGCGGCGCGTGCCACAGAGGCCCTGGCTTTGTGGCTCTCGGCTTGGTTCACAGCTCGGGGCTGCCTGACCCCGGGTACCAGTGGGGCAGAGCCCTGGCACTGGGAGCAGGATGCAAAGTGGGGCAGGGAAGGAGGAGTTTGCAGACAACACAGCCGGAATGAGCCTTCTGCTAATTTTGTATTTATCGCAAAGAAGCGATTAAGTTTCCCCATGATTTTCCTTCTTCCCCGGCTCCCACCGCCTATTGTTCCTGCCTCCATTATCCCCCTGCCGCTTACATAAACGTATCATGCGGGTTTCCAAGGCACAATAGAGAGTCTCATTCATCCAAGGTCACCAGCTTTTACTTGCGCTTCAAAGCATCTGGTAGAAGAAGCATTTTCTCCTAAAG
This sequence comes from Acanthisitta chloris, assembly GCF_000695815.1. Lineage (NCBI taxonomy): Eukaryota > Metazoa > Chordata > Aves > Passeriformes > Acanthisittidae > Acanthisitta > Acanthisitta chloris. The sequence continues at coordinate 65,109 of NW_008652680.1, forward strand.
ATGTTTTTATTGTACTCAGCGCAGAGGCTGAGGGAAATTGCAGTGCTGCACTTGCACCGCCCCGGCCCTTCTTTTCTCCCCATGAGCCTGTTCCTGGCAGGTCAAATCCTGCCTTGGAGGCTGAGGAATTGTTTTCTACACTGGTTGGGACTCCACTGTGGGGTTTCCCAGCCAGCTGCTGTGCAGTCCCATGGCTGGGGCTAAGGAGCAGTGTGCCCCATCCCAGTAAAATGGGAAGGGATGGGGGGGGAAAAAAAAGAGTTGTCTTCCAAAATTTCTGTCCCGTATAGCTCTGAGCATGGACTAGTTACAAAGGGGTGTCCATGGACTCCTACTGCTTTCTCCCTCAGCTCATGGTTCCAACCTCTCCCTCTTTCTTCCTCAGTGTCGGGTTGGGACTGGGCAAGCATGAAGGCTACTGGCAGCCTCTGTGACGGGGATTTACCCTACCCTGGAAGCTTTGTGCCCTGCCAAGGGCAAGGCACAGGGGTGTCCTGCTGGATGCTGCAAGTGACGTTTGGACTGGGGAAAATCATGACGGGGATGGAGCAAGGACG
>NW_008652681.1:0-6524 GCF_000695815.1 Acanthisitta chloris
TTAAAATATTTACCAATCTTTTTATATTTTAATTCTTTTTGAATTATTTTATTTTTAAAAATATAACAATAAAATGTTTATGAAGGAAGCTGGATAGACAGAAGATGATACAGAGGATATTGATTTCTTGGTGAAACAGGGTAGGACATGGAATTACTCTAGCTACAAGTATAAATCAAGACTTGGAAGAACTAACTTCTGGATCATTTTCAAGTCCACTCAATCTTTGATATTTTTAATGAGTCTGACACTTACAAAACTTTCTGCTATATTGTGCTTTTGAAGTGGACACTTCATTATGAGATCAGTTCACAGAGTATCACACAACTGCAGGTGAAAACTATTTGCATTTGATCCTACAAGTTAAAAACTCTGGTAACATAAAGACCTCCAATCTGCCTATTCCTCATTTCTCAAAATGCCAAAAACAGTGATGTATTTCATAGAAATATAGAATCATAGAATGGTTTGTGTTGAAAGGGATCTTGAAATATCATCCAGCACAACCTCCAGGACATAGGCAGGGACATAATTCAATAGATAAGGTCACTCAAAACTACTTCCAGCCTGACTTTGAATGCTGCTAATGATGGGACATCTGCAACTTCTCTGGGCAACCTGTTCCAGTGTTTTACCTTTCTCGTTATAAAATTATTTGTTCTTTATACCCAATCTAGGTTGTTTGTCTTTTATTTCAAAACCATTATCCCTTGTTCTGTCACTACATGCCTTGGTAAAAATTCTCCAGTTTATTATAAGCTCACTTTGTATATTAAAAGGCTACAATGAAGCCCCTCAGAGCCTTCTCTTTTCCAGGCTGAACACCCCAGCTCTCTCAGCATGTCTTCATAGTAAAGGTGCTCCAGCCTACTCAAACAACTCCATGTCTTTTTTTTGCACTGCAATACCCACAGCTAGATACAGTACTGCAGGTGAGGTCTCAGCAGAGTGAAGTAGAGGGGCAGAAACACCTCCCTTGACTTACTGGCCACACTGCTTTTGATGCAGCCCAGTATATGGTTGGCTTTCTGGGCTGTGAGTGCACAGTGCCAGCTCATGTCCAAATGTATATAGAGTAGTATCCCAAAGTGTTTATCTGTAGGACTTCTCTCAATTAGTTCTTCCCCCAGCCTGTACTTATAGTGGGGATTGCCCCAGCCCATATGCAGTACCTTGCACTTGGTCTTGTTAACTTCAGGAGGTTCATGTGGGCCCACTCCTCAAATCTGTCCAGGTCCTTCTTCATGGCATCCCATACCCCAATCATGACAACTGCACCACTCAGCTTGGTGTCAGCTGAAAACTTGCTGAGGGTGCACCCATTGAGGATCAAACCTTGTTACTTGTTTCTGTTTGAACAATGGGCTGTTGATTGTAACTGTTTGGACATGGCCATCCAGACAATTCCTTATCCACCTAACAGTTCATCTTTTCTCTTTAGAGCCAAGGATTTTAGGGGCTACTATATTAAAGGTCTTATAGAAGGTGTCAGTAGTTCCTAGTGCTCTTCTCACTAGTCTTCAAAATAAATGAGTGTGATGTTTCCTTTTCTCCAGTCACTTCTCCGGGCTGCCATGGCTTTTCAAATATGATGGAGAGTGGCTTAGCAAATGCACCTTCCAGTTTCCTCATGACCCTGAGATGCATATCTTTGGTTCCCAAGAATACATGATGTTCAGGTGACCCAGCTGGCCTCAGATGTGATCTTCTCTTGTGGTGGAAGGGACTTCATTACCCCAGTCCCTGCCTTGATGTTCAGGATTTGAGGAATGTGGGAAGAGTGACTGCCAGTGAAAAATGAAGCAAAAAAATTTTTTTGAGTACATCAGCCTTGTCCTTGTCAGTTCCAACTTGGTCTTTTTTTTTTTTTTCATTTATTGGAGGAGTACATTTTCTTTAATCTTCCTTTTGTGACCTATGTGACTGTAGAAGCTCTTCTTGTTGTAGTTCATATTCCTGGCCAACTTCAGCACCCACTGTGCTTCACCTTTCCTGAACCCAGAGCTACATATCCATGTATTGTCCCTATATTCTTTCCAGGAGACATTTCCTTCTTAGATGTTCATATCACCAGGAGGACCTCACTCAGACATACTTCTGTTCTGCCTTCCTTGCCTGATTTCTTACACATAGGAACCAAGAACTCTTGCATTTTTAAGAGGAGATTTATTGAAACACAGGTAAAATCATTCTTGGCATATTTGTTTTGTGCTTGTTTGGAACATAATATTTGGCTGTTCTTCAGATTGGAGCTCAGTTACTCTTCTATGTATGAAGGTCAGTTCACAAGTGTCAAGCAGTTTTCTAAAATTGTTTTGTTAATCTTTGCTATTGCTTGCTAATCTAAGACTACCTCTCCAAATGTCATTACTGTGACATACTGCTAGATATCTCACAATTTCTTTTCACCTTTTCTGCAAATAGAGAAAGGTAAAAGTAAGTCTGTGGTTGAAAACACAGAAGCATGTTTGAATTAATAGCAACATTACATTTACTGGAGTATTAAATGATTGCTACTTTTGGTATGTTATAAGAAAGGGAAGAATATCTATCAGAAGAATATAACTAGTTCATTTTCTGGCAGCCCTAAAAAGAAAGTAATGGAACTTGTGACTATAAGTACCAATTTATTTTTGTGCAAACAGGATGATAGCATGCTATTATAAAGTCTGAATACACTAAAATTGAAGTAGATGTTTTCCAGAGAAGATGAAATCTGTTTACGAAACAGGTGTCCTGTTTTCTTTCCTGTCAAAAGTTGCACATTTTTGAAAGCTTATACTAGTGACACTTACTTCACTTATTTTCACTGCCACTGCTAATTTCTGCAGTGACAAAATTCAACAGTCATGAACTAATCTTAGTGGATGAACATTTTTATAGAGTGCAAGGGGAAAGCTCAGTTTATGGTAAGTTTAGACTAGATACACAATATTTTATTAACCAATAACCTATTTTTTAAAATAGATAAATGAGTGGAATACTTTATTGATCATCATTTTTCAAGATAATAATTCATTGAAGACACACTATTAAATTACTAGTTTTGTCTCTAAAGCCTTAAGCTTTAAACATTTCTTCTTTTCTGTGCTGTCCATGCAGAAATGAACATTTTAGGGAACATGAAAGATAAGTAATAAGGCATTAGTAAAAATAGGAGCATATATTAGTTTCTATTGGAAAAATGTTAATTGAGCAGAAATAATATCCTCTTTTCTTATTCTTCTAATGTGGATGACCATGACTACAAATTACAAAAATTAAAAAAGTGCACTGAAAACTGCAGTTCATAAAGCCTTGCCATTTTTATACTGATTTGGAAGTAAGATATATGCAGTATTCTTTTTAGTTACTTCTCTTTGGGAACCACTTTTTAAAAAAAAACGTAAGAGCATTTTCTTGCTTTAAGTGCACATGAACATTATACATATAAAAGCATAGCAACTTTGGCACTTAGACTTTATGGAGATGAGTGCTACAAAGATACATCTAAATAATGAAAGGAAGAAGTAAATATAAATCCTTCTTCCCCTCATCCTTTATTTACACAATTTAAACCTAATTGATATATTAGCACTTTGCCACAGTAATTACAAATAGACAGATGAATTCTTTATTGTATCCTTGCATAGCAGTGAATGGATGAGTGCCTTGAAATAAGAGATCTGCTCAGCAATTTCAGAGTATTAGAAAACATTAAGCACCAAATACTGATTCAACTGCCAAAATTACAAGAAAACCTCAGTGGTGGCCGTATTTCACTTCACTTTCTAATAAGTAGCACCATAATTATCATTTTCATTAAAAAAAAGCAGTCTTACCAGTGTAAATAACAGAAAATGTTTGCTGTGGCACTTGATCCTTTGGCAAGTTAATAGTTTCAAATCGTTTGCCTACGAAAATAACGAAAACATTAATTTTCAGGTAATAAAGAGGTTAAAGACATTGTGCATATTCAACAACATGAATATATTTCAAGGTCAGGAAAGAGTAAGACCATTAATAAGTGTATATTTTTATGTTATGTTCATTTTCATTGTGCTTCTTGAGTGGGTTTGGAAGTGTAAGCTCATTGGAAAGTAGGAGGTACTTGTAAGAAGCTGAGGTACTTCTAAATGAGGAGAGAATAAATGTTTTAGAAATGAAAATAACTTGATTTTAAAGATTTCCTCCAAAAGCTGGGTTTTTAAAATTTTTTGTAATCCATTATGTATTATATAAAAATGAAGATTTTATCAGGTCTCATCTCTCTTTGCTGGGGAAAATGATGAAAATAAATAATATCCCAAAATGGAAGGATTCAGACAAAAAGCTCTGCTGATTCAAAATTATTTGGAAGTTACTGTTAGTATGAGCTGCCTAGCAGAAGGCGAATTTCTGTGTAATCTGAAGAAGACTTGGTAATAATTATTCTTTTAAGAAAATCAAAATGAATAAAAGAAAGCTGTAGTTACCAACAGAAAATATACATCTGGGTAACAGTGATATTGCTTCATAAAGTCATATGGATTTAATGCAACTCCTAGTGCATAAATATAGATGGCAGACGGATGATTTTGAAAGCTTCAATTCAGAAATATTTTGTATCATGTTGAGATTCAACTTTCTTTCTAAATTTTAGGCTTTTTCTTCATTGCTTCAATTATTTCAGTACTGATTCATTGGTTGATAGGAACCGCATGCAATATTATAAAAATTTCAACAGTTAAAAATTAGTATGAGGAAATTAGGCTCCTGATAAACTGATATTGCTTTCAATATTTTACCAAAATTATTTCAGGGCAATAAAAAAGTTATCAAAATCAGATACTTCTGTAATAATCTTAGTGACCCATATAAAAAGATGTGCTAAACAGATACCGGTGTTCATTTAATATAAAATAATGCAAATGTAATTAAACATGTGAATTAAAATACTGATAAAATTAAGGGCAAAATTAAATTACAGCAATTATAAGAAATGTAGTGAAATCATTCCCAGCTTTAACAGATCTTTGCACACAGGCACATATTTTTAAGAAGCTCACATATACATACCTGATAGATCACAGTGCGAATATCTAAACCTATTGTCACTCAATAATATTTATGGCTATTAAAAAAGCTTTGAACCACAGAAATGCAAGCATGTGGGAGCATGGTATCATACTTGTAGTTAAAAAAGGTACTTATAAAAGGTTAAAAAGCATGAATCAGAAAGTCAGAGAGAACAAGTAGGTAATTTTCAGTTTGTTTGACATATATGAGGTGTCTTTTCCCATTATAGTCTGAGTATTTTTAGATGCTCTAAAGTGAAATTTCTCTGGAAATTATCTGAAGATCACTTTTCTTCCTGTCTACTAAGTGCTCCTTTACATATTATTTGGAGAAGGCATACTGTCACTTGTATACTACCTCTTTTTGTAATGCTGAAGCCTCATTCTTTGGGAATGCTTTTTTTTTTTTTTTTTTTTTTCCTTCTGTAAATGTCTCAGCTTGTCAGGATCTCAATAGGCATGGAGCATGTTAATGACAACTGCCAAAGAAAAGTTTGAAAATAAAACTCTGGTTTAGAAATGTAAAATCTTGTCCTTTTCTAACCCTCTCCTCAAAGCTTATTTCCTTCCCTTGCTTCTTCCTTCCTCTATAAACATACTAGTCTTCCAATGGAGTTGACATCTGGCTTAATTTAAATATTACATATAGGTTTTGAATTACTAGTTTTAAATTATAATCAAAGAACTGGAAGACCAGTGTAAAGTTTATAAGCCATTTTAAGGAAAGAATAACCAGTAGCTGAGTACAAATCCTTATGAACTAAACAAACATCAGGGAATTAATCTTTGCCTATTCATTTAACTTTATAAACAATGGTAGAAAGACACATAACTCTCTGCATTGAACAAAATCAGAAAGATGAAAAAATAGTAAGAGAGAAGAATATCATTATTGTTTCTAGTTTCTGGTTGAGATATAGTTTGCATGGGAAGCTGTGCACCATACTAAGTGGCAACATTCACTGATGCTGTTTTCCTACACTGTTGTAAATCATTAGGTAACATTGCTATTAGCATGGTTCAGAGTTTCTTAAAATGTGTTTCTCCCCCTAAGTAGTGGCATTTTCTACGTTCTGTTTATTTTAAGTAACTTCTGAGTTATAGGATAGAGTCTTAATCATAGCAGTTTATACTTTCAGTTGAATCTCCTTGCATTATAGTGGTCCAGACTTCTCCCTCTAAATTACAAGAAATTTTGAAGAAAACTCATCTGTGAAGATTTGACACTTTTCATTTAGAATTCATGATTTCTCAACCTTAAACATAATTGATGTCAATATATTCAAAGTATCTCCCTGATAGTTCCACTTAGCTGAAAAATAATCTTAATTTATTCCTTATTTTGCATACAGAAGCAGAGATCTGTTAGGTCTTCTAAATGGCCATAAACAGCTACTGGTGCAAAAAAAAGGGGAGCTAGTACTCTTCCCCATCTAGTGTTGTCTCCAGCTATAGCTGCTTTCATCTGTCGTGGTTTAACCTCAGCCA
>NW_008652682.1:0-13295 GCF_000695815.1 Acanthisitta chloris
ACAGTTTTAGGAAATGCTGTATTTTACAGAAATTTTATATTCTTTGAGATTGTCTTCTTTGATGGCCTAGTTGTGTTACAGGAACTGAGTTGTGTTGCTTATGCCCCTATGCTCTTGCACATGATAGTCACCACTGATTTCTTAAAAGTTCCACTAGTGGGAGATCGATGAATCTGCAGTAACATCCTGCTGACCTGGGTATCTCAGAAAATTATAGCTGCTCAAAGATAAACATTCCTTCTTTTCAGTAAAAGAGTAATATTAATAATGAGATCTTCCTCACCTACATTAGGTGGAATATAGAAAAATTATAAAATTTCTTTAGGAAATGAAATTGCAAGGGAGGTGTGTGTATGTGTAATTTTCCTCCAGTGCAGATTATTCTGAATCTGTGTGGTATAACATTGGGGGAAGAGTGTCTGGAAAGTGGCCCAGGGGAAAAGTACCTGGGAATGCTGATCAACATCCAACAGAACATGAGCCAGCAGTGTGCCCAGGTGGCCAAGCATCTTGGCCTGTATCAGCAGTATTGTGTTCAGAAGGACTAGGGCAGTGATTGTTCCTCTGTACTTGGCACTGGTGAGGCCACAGCTCAAGTACTGTGTCCAGTTCTGAGTCCCTCACTTCAAGAAAGACATTGAAGTGCTGGAGAGAGTCCAGAGGACAGTGGAGCTGGTGAAGGGTCTGGAGCACGAGTATCATGAAGAGCAGATGAGGGAGCTGGGGTGGTTCAGCCTGGAGAAGAGGAGGCTCAGGGAAGACCTTGTCACTCTCTACAACACTTGACAGGAGGTTGTTGTAAGGTGTTGGTCAGCCTCTTCTCCCAGGCAGCTAGCAACAGGACAAGAGGACATAGCTTCAAACTGCACCATATGAGGTTCAGGATGGACATCAGGATGAATTTCGTCACAAAAAGGGTTGTTAAGCATTGGAATGGACTTCCCAGGTAGGTGATGGAGTCACCATCCCTGCAGGCACTCAAGAAACAACTGGATGTGGCACTTAGTGCTATGGTTTAATTGACAGCATGGTGATCGCTCAAAAGTTGGACTCAGTCTTGGATTTCTTTTCCAACCTAAATGATTCTGTTGTTGAGGAAAACACTCAGTGCAGGTGCATGGTGATGGGAGCCCCAGGCAAGAGGCTGTGAACTGGCACTGTCCCTTTGCATAACAAAGGGCACAGGGACCTGTGGCACCAGGCCTGAACACTCAAGAGCCACTGCAGGAGCCAAGAACTGAGGAGGAAGAGCCCAGACTATCACAAGTATAGACTATGAGGGTATAAAAGCCCAGAGGACCTTTGCTCAGGGGCAGGGGGAGAGGAGGTGTCCCTCTTTGGAAGTATCAGCTCGAGCTGTTTCTCTCTAACTGTGCCATGACTAAATGGCTTTATGGAACTAGAATCTGAGACTCTGCTATGGGAAACCTGGGGTCGAACTGGTAAGGAAACCTGGTCTGGCTGCCCGTGAGTGGTATGTGTAGGGAGTCAAGCAGAGCTCCCGGTCAGCTCACTGGAGACACCTGCTGTGAAGGGACTTCAATCCTGGCAGTCAGAGTCTGTTGGGAGTGTGACTGCCAGAGTGCCTCCTTGAATGGCCAGAGGGAAGTTTCCTTAACCCTATGATTTTATGAATGCTACCACACTAATGACTTTTCCCCAAAGTGAGTGATTTAAAACTCTAAGCAACACTGTAGCTGCCACACTAAAGCCCTGAAGGCTTTGTCATCCTTGTACTGAAATAAAATCTTCTTAAGATTGTGCACATGTAGAGACTGAAATTCTATCCAAAACTGTAGCATTCAAATATTTTTATGCATACATGATACAAAACTAGAGTATGTTGTTATCAAACACAGAATGTATTAGGATAGATAAATTATTCCATTACAATATGGCAAAAGCAAACTTCTAGACTCAACTTTTCTTTTTCCAATAGGTAGTCATGTCACCCAGTAGCACACTGAAAATACCTGTTAACTGATGAGTATTGATTTTTTGAACTATTGCATTCTGAGATCCTCCTGTTTACCTTCTGATTTTAGGATGAGGTCCAGCCAGTTGCTGAAAAAAAATTAATCCCTAGCAATATCCAAAGAGACACACTGCTAGGGTACATAACAGACTAAACCAAGATTGCAACAATTTAACATTTTCTGAAATTCCAGTAAGTACTATCTTTATATTTTTCTCTTTTTCTTAAATATCTATGCTACTAACCTTGAGGTCTCGATGAATTAACCCTTTAGAATGAATATATTCCACTCCTTTCAGTATTTGTAAAAATTTGGTTTGTGCCATTTCATGATACTTTCGGTCTTTTCCATTCTCTGCAATCCAGTCGTCCAATGTTCCTTGTTCACATAATTCCATTTGGATGAAAAGACAATGAACTAGTTCGTCTGAATTCTGGCTTCAAAAGAAAATTATACACCATATTAAAATTGGCAGGGTACAATTCCTCCCAAGTCATCAGGTGATCCTCAGGTTCCTCTTCTTTAGAAAAACTTTTTGCAAATAATTTTTTTGGAGTTCCCCAAAACAAAGTCATCAAGTCCCTTGATTTTAAAAAATATTCTAGACCAATTTGTATTACATGAAAATAAATAGGACTGCGAACCAAAGAATCCCTGCTCAGTTGCTACACACCCCTGAAATATTCCTCATGTTTTGTTTACTTCCTAGTTTACACAGAAAGTTTTCTGAGTGCTCAAGTTCTGTTTCCCTCACACCCAGAGACACATCCTATACAGGAAAGAAAAACACTGTCCTTCGCTCTCATCTTGCCTTCTAGGAACTGCTCCAAGTCCCTGGCAGGTATTCTCTATTCTGTTCAACAAACACAGCATCAGCCTTCCTCCCCTAACCAAAATCATCACATTCTTTTCCAACTCTGTCCTGTTAAGAAGGTAATGCAGTGACCATCTTTGATATCAGTCTGCTAGTTAGAAAAACTCCTCTGAGAGCTGGAAATCTAGATTAAATATATTCAACCACCTCCACAGCCCATAGGATAGGCTGAGGCTGGAGGTGGTGAGGGAAAGGACAATATGAAGAGGAGCAGGCACCACTTCTTATGTATACAGTGTAATCTGAGTGCCCGGGAATAAAACTAACTGAGGCACTGAAAGAACAAGCATTAAGTGTCTCAGGGCACTAATTCCAGGCTGGGACCTCAGCTTTAAGGACTTTTTTTTTCTGTCTTTCACCCAATAATTGCTCAACATAAAATACATACATCATTTTGAGACTCCAACATCTTAATGGTTGGGTTTTGACATGAGATTTCTTTTTCCCCATTTTATTCCTCATTTACTGAGCACACTGGACAGATATCATGCCAACCATAGTTTTGAATCCATTAGTATTTTATGGGTCTAGGTAAGTGTGGCAACCTATTCAAATGGCATGAATTTACAGCTAGTGAAAAAAGCTTACCACAGGAGCTTTGAAAAGTTAAGTCTAATTTACAAGTAAAACTCTCACCACTGTCTTCCCCGAAGCCTTAGTGTTGAAAGGCAACCTCTGAATGAAAGAGTATTTAATTTTTTATTTCTGTTGTCAATAACCAAAACTGTTTCAAGCATCATGATTAAAAAGCTAACTTAAGAGAAATATTTAAATCTATGAGAGCTACTAGCTGATCAGTACCCACTACCAATAAGAAGCTTCTGATGAGGAATTTGGCAGCCAGCTCTCACACATTTTTTTTATTTCTGTTGTTAATTCTAGCCTCAAATTACGAGTTCTGCAATCTTACTCTCCTCTATGCATTCACTAAGCTCCATATACTATGAGAGAGGAGAAACAGAAAATTGCAAAATGTATTCTATCGATGAAGGAAAACAAGACATAACTGTACTTAATTACATACAACCTGATGCTGGAAAGTGCCTAATTTTTTTCTAGCAGTATGTAAGCACATGTATCCATTTATATTTGTGCAATAATTTATAAGCAATCATCAGCCTTTCATTTTACAACACAGAATTCACTACGGCAAAAAAAGTGTGTGGATGCAAACTACTATTTCATAGTTACCTCAAGTCTGGAGAAGTCATATGGTCATACCCTTTCCAACTGCAGTGATACCGCACTATGTTTTCATGTGTGAGTCTTGCAAGTCCTTCTGCTTCACGCTTTACATTCCTATTGAGGGGTGGGGAGGGAGAAAAACAAAAAAGGCTTTTCCCTATTACAGTGTAAATACTAAGTTAAATAAAAGACATGATAGCAGGGAGTAGTGTACAGACAGTTTTACACTGATTTAGAAACAGAACACACTATTCTCCCTCACAAAAGTTCAAAGCTCAAAATTGTAGTTAGACATCCAGTAGGTTTCTCAGTTATTCAAAGTGCAAAAATGATTTAACCATATTAGAAATTAAATCCCCACTCACAAAAAAAAAAAAAAAGCTGCAAAGAGTAGATAGTTGCAATGCATAACAACATTAGGTGGCCAAACACAATGTAGCAAACACCCATGTTTTCTTTTCACTTCCAGGAAGTTTGTTAGGGAGAAGTCAGCATAAACACTCACAAAGAACTATTAATAGACTTGGCTGCACTTGTTGTTGTAACATTGCCTGGGGAAGTATGTTCAAACCCATCAGCAGACCAGCTAGAATGTTTATAGTACAGTTCTCAGGATTGCAACACCAATGAAAATAACATATTTGCAAAGAACACAAGAAGCTGAAGGGAAATGTACACATTGCACAATTTAAGGGATACATATCTCCAAAAACTTGCAACTTGTTGAATAAATTACTTAAATGAAATTTTTTCAGCTGCTGATAAAATACTCCACTAGGTTCTGGTTACAGAAAATTACTTTTAGAAAAAGTTAAGATCATAATTCTCTGTTGAGATTTATGAAGGACAAGTAACACAGTGTGAGAATAATGACTACATGAGTCAGATATAAAGCATTTTCCAATTACAAACCACAAAATGTATTATTTAGATTTTTCTCTGATCCCTAATTATAGTTGTTATACATTGCTGATATGTAATTTTTCCATGTAACCTGTCAAAAGTAACAGTGTTGCTTTCCATGTTTTATTGATCAGCAAGTTTTCTTCAAACACATTTTGCAGTATCAACAAGAGCACTAGTGTGTTCAGGGAAAGCAGAACTTAACAAATCTACATTTTTAGAGCTCCAGCTGAAATTATCCCAGTACATGCCAAAAGTAACAGAGCTGCATGCCATTTCCAGCTTCACTTCGAAATAAAGAAAACAGTTTCCCAGGAAAAACACACAATTAATAATGAAAATGGCTTAAAAATTCCTAGGATTGTTAAAGAGATGAAACAAAGCACTAAAATATTGATTAAGGTTGTACTAAAACAAAAACCAGAAGTAAATATACAATACATACTTCGTGAATTCAACTCGTTTGATTGCATAGGTTGTCTCATCGCACTTTGACGTTGCCTTGAAAACATTCCCAAAACCACCTTCACCAATAGGTTCTATATTTTTGAAATTAACAAGAAATCTTAAAAAAAAAAAAAAAAAGCAGAGTTAATGATACCTAACATTAAATTTACAGGATATAAAAATAATCCTGCCAGATACAACACATCTGCTGAAATATCACTCTACAGGGATCACCTGACAAATCTACAGGTCTACATAGTCTTGAAGATTAAAAAAATAAGGGAAATTGAAATTGACCCTTGCAAGCATGTTGGGTAATTACCCTCACATCTTCACAGAAATGACACTTGGTTGTGAGTATTAAATACCACTGCATGCCAGTTTCTATACTATATTTGAAATTTCCAGGAAAAAAAAAATCAAGTACCAATTTTCTTTGAAAGTTCTTTTTACAACAGTATTTTTCCTCATTCTATCATAAATAAACAAGCAAATCGAGACTACAAATCTACAAACTCGAATTGGCATACAAATAATATTGTAGAAAAAAGAAATCCTTCTTACGTTTTTTCGACAGTGTACGGACTTCCATTATCTTCTCTGGTATCTGTGTCCACATGTGGCAAACTTTCATCTGAATCCAACATCTTTCTTTTCTCTTCCTTGCTAGCAAAATTAATTGCCAATTTTCTTGAGCAAGTACAAAAGAAAAATTTATAATGAGCGTTTTTTCTAATATGTGACAAGAAAATCCATGTACCTCCCAATATTGGCATTTCTTTAGGAGCTATAGAAACATGAAAGTGATTTGCAATATAGTTTACAGGAGATAACAACCTAGAAATAAACACATACCTTCCAGGTTTCACAGCAGAACTCGGTGCATTTCTCTACATGGAAAAAAGAAAAAAAAAGGCCTAACTGAATGTTTTCATTATAGTTGTTTTAAAATCTGCCTGAGAATGTATCTAGGACTTGCCTATAAATATGTTCATGCCTTTTATAAACAGTGTAATAAGACTGAAGCCATATCTTAGCTTACAGTTTTTTGTGTATGCTATGTATATATAACATTATCATTCTTCCCACTGAAAAAATTGAGCTTAGCTTGATCCCCTTGCTTGAGAGTACTGCCCATTTGTTCAGCAGTCCATAAACTGGGTCCACAGTACAGAAGTAAATGACTAAAGGTTAACAGTAAGAAAGTACTGAATATTCTTAGGAAAAATGCACATGTGTTTTCTAGTGCTTAGCGGTTAAAAGAGCAAACCAAAGTCACACTCTGACAAGAAACTTGTCCTATTGGGTCTAAAATGTAATTATGAGGAAGATTATTTTCATACTGTACCTTAGAAGGTGAAGGTGTTTCACATACTGCCATGTGTTTCATTTTTTCTACCAACTTTGCAGCTGGGTTGTCAGACAAAGTGCTGCTTTTAGTGAAAAATAATGCACTATTATTAGGTGAAATTAACACAATCATAAATAAAACGATTGCCACAAGAAAAGGAGTATTACAAATAAAATACATAGTTTCTAAAAGCAAAACCCCAAAAAGCCTTACCAGTCATGACTGATTTAAACTACAAAACTTCCTGCTTGAAAGCTACTAAAATAACAACATTTTGTAATATACTCCTTCATTTCTAATTTTATATGATATCAGAAAACTCTAAAATTTATGTTATCCCATATGGACTCAAATAAAATTCTACAAGTACAACAAATTTTGTGCTGAAGTTTAAGGAATATAACTTCAAACTAAATGGCTTTATATTACAATAAAACAAACCATGACATATTTTATTTAGCATTAGATCACAGGACCCTCTAAGATTAGTAAATAAATTTTGTTCTCACATTAGCAGCAAACCCAACTTACTTCCTGTCAGACTGAGTTGGCACTTGAGAGGAATTGATATCTTTACTAAATGTAGAATTGCCATTAGATTCTTCACTTTTCACCTGAAAAAAAATAGAAAAATCAAGAATGTTTAACAAAATCATGTCAAAAATCTGAAGTGCAAAAGATACCACTCAAAGAGGGGAGAGGGAAGGTTACAAAGTCCTAAGTGGAAGTTGTTAATTGCACTCCACATTCAAAGCCCTGCAGAAGAAAGGCATCTGCCCAATGACAGAAACACAACATCAATTTTACCAACAGAATCCTGCAGCCCAACAAACCCACCAAAATATGGATTGTTTCTCACAGAGGAGGGAAACACAGGGCCCTGTTGCAGTGAGCATACCATACAAACACACTAGAAAAGTAGAGTCTGGATCCTGTTTAAAACCAGGATAAGAGGAGCAGTTACAAAAAGCAGATGTTTTCATTATTTGCTGCATATGCAATTGCCTGTAATGAGATATATGTAGACTTTGGCATATGTAATCAGCAGAACTGAAAATCTGAGTCAGCGCAAATTACCATTCAATGTCTTCAGCATGAAAACTCTGCAAAATTACTGTATAACTGAATTGGGGTTGATGAAAACCATTAATCCTAAATATTTAGTAGAGATTCTTGCCCTTCTTTCCTCCTAGACGTCTCCCTGTACGTCATAAGGGCATAAATGTAACATTAAAGGCAACAACTACGATTGTTACGTTGTTACTGAGAAGAAGTAGAAAAACTTAAGGGTTTATGTTTGAACAACAGCAACAAACCAACCCCATTTTTTTTAAATTTGGGAGTACTGGAGCTTTGCTACTTTTTGTCAGGCACATTTTGTTTGTTACACAGACATTGCTGAGAATTAATAAAAATTAAAACCAAACCAACCCACCCCAAATTTAGACTAATTGGTACAGAGTTCTGCTTGAGGTAGTAAATTTCAGACTTTGATGAAAATGCAAAAATCCATGATCTTGCAACACAGGAAGGTATTAAGGAAGGATCCTAGAGCTATAATAGGCCATTAATTACATGGTTAACTTAAAAACAACAATAAAAGAAGTACTGAAAATTCACAGTAAGAGCCAAATAATTTTAAAAGTAGTTAAAGTAAAAAAGATTTTTCCCCTCGCCCATACTGCCATCTTTCACTTTAAGCTACACTTCATTTAAGTTAGTTCATATGTTCTGCACATTTCAGAAGTGGGTTTGGATCACTGTAATAATTCTGATAATTTTTTGCACATGTGGAAATAACAATTGCCAACATGAAGACAAAAGTTCTGCTCTCTGGAGGATGGTGTCAGCAATTTCTTCACTAGACTCTGCCTTACAACACTACAGAAGGCAAGTCCTGCTGATTCTGACTCCTGCTTTTGCCTTCCTCACGTTTCACAATAGATTTTTGATCCAACAGAAGGCAGTAATAGACTTATGTTCATAGCCAGCCAGCTCAAAAACACTTCACACAGAAGACAATTGTCATACTAAGTAGTCAAGATTTAGAAATTCTAATATATATGCATCCTTGAATGACAACATATCAGACCATATTCTGAAAACCACAGAGGTATCAACTGTTAGTTTTCTTTAATCCAGCCATTGAATATAGAAACACAACATCAATTTTACCAACAGAATCCTGCAGCCCAATCAACCCACCAAAATAGAGACTGTTTCCCTCTTTAGTGGAATCCATGGAACATGTTTTTAAATACAATGAGGAAATCTGTTCAAAGATAAAAAATACAAGTACTAAACTTCTGTCTTGAGGCTAAATATAGCACACACTGTTAGAGAACATTCCTTATTTACCTTCTCGTACGCTTCTTTTGCAGCAGCTTGTTTTGCAACAGCTAGAGTAGGTCCAGTACCACTTCCATACAGATGACCATTAATTGTACAGTTACAAAAAAAACTGTAAAATACAACAGGAAATAAAGTCTTACATTCCATATGACGTGTTAGTTTAATTATTTTAAACACTTTGACATTATAGAACAGAAACATATAGAATATTTTCAAGATGTGTATCTTGAATCCAGTTTATAATGGTAGTTAATTATAACTTGACGTGTCTTCAAGATAACCCACTTTCAGAGAGTGAATATTTAGCACCTTTTAAGGCTGAAATCCTTACAGCATCATATACATACCCACCCACAGTCACAAATTATCTGCAGTTTGGGTTTTAAAATGGCTGATTTTGCAGGGTAAGAGAGGAGTTTGACAGCACATATTGTTAAGAGAGTTAAAATATGTAGCTATCCTTCATCATGCCACACTTGTCATTAACTGGAACATTTCTACAACTGACAGACTGCAGTACATACAAGAAGAGATGCAAACAGGCTCTCCTTGACACTAGGCTTCTAGGGGTCTCCAAAACACACCCCCAGAGGTCCACAAAGTTGCCAGAGCTACAACCAAGACAGCTGACAATTTTTAGCTCTGGCTACCATTTTATCACCATGCCATCTTTTCTCCTAGCTGAGCAAACTCAGAACTCTCTGTATCCTCCAGCTCCTTAACCACCTTAATATCTCTCCACTGGATATTCTCCAGATAACCTCTGAATTTTTATTGTATTTCTATAGATTCTTCTAACACAACTGAGGGTGACTAATGGTAGCATTAGTAAATGCAACGAAGTATTAGAAGGAAGTAGGAAGAAAAGGTACATCTTACATGGGAGCATGGGCTTCTCCAGTACTTTTGTTAGGATAATCAACTATTTTTGACTTCCTTTGTGAGAAAATATTTAGTAGGCTGACATAGTCTCCGTCTGGTTCAGGTAATACGGTTGGTTGAGTTGTCATTAATTCTGCAACTTGTGCATTTGAAGGACTCTCTGACTATAAAACAAACAAAATAGGTAACTTAAAAACTTAAGCTTAATAAATCATGAAGATAAACAGTGCATAAGAACTAATATAACTGCAAGGTTTGACAGCATTTCAAAATACTCTGAAGAAATCCCAAGTTTGCATTAATAGAGTTCCTCGTGGCAAAGGACAGACATCCCAACCCTAAATTATTACATTTGAAGGAAATGTAAAACCAGTTTTCCAAGTATTACAACAATGTCTTTAACAACCTCTCACCATGTCTTCTTCCACCTCTTTTAGGAAAAGATAGGGAAGGAGCTGTGAAGAAGGGAAGGCAGCAGGATGCTGCTGATGCTGCCATTTAGTAAGGGCTGCAAATGCTCTTGTGAATGTACAAGAGGGGAAAACAAGACTTTTCAGCTGTCTCATGATTAGGCTGCACTAATAATATATTAGCAAACATTCAGCGATTGTGTTAAAGTAATGATGGTGACAAAATAAAAAAGAAACATATGGAAACAGGTAAGGAAAGAATTCACTCAAAATAAAGCATGGCTTTATTTTGCAAAATGAAGAATGGCTATCACAAAACACTTGGCAGAAAATTGAGCAGCAAAATTCAAACTCATATATAATCAAGGAAGGATAGAGTATATAACCCGCTATACCATAAAGAATAAAATGACATGGAAATAGAGATGAATCAGAGCAAGTGAAAATAAGCAATTTTATGAGCTGAGTGATAAGACACACTGAGCACTGCCCTGCAAAGAGTTTTGAAGACACTGAATTACTGAACAGTAGTCACGATGAAAAAGGTCCACTGCCCACTTTGGATATACCAAGGCAGCTTAGCAAAGGCAAACACATTTGAGGAGGAAACACTCAGAATATTACATATCAAATCTGTAGTAGAACAATAAGGAAAATATTTCAGTAGTAAAAAGCAGAAAAGCACTGAATAAGACAGAACAAAGACAAATAACTAGAAACTCTTCCATAGTAAAGAAAACACTGAGTTTTTCTCATCTACCTTTAGATATTCATCTTCAACCTTTACTAGCCAAAGAAACCCTTCATCCTACCATTTACTCACCTGTGCCTTAATCATTTCCCATGTGTTTTTTGCTGCTACTGCTTTTGCTTCTTTCTTACTTTTACCAACACCTTCACCGTACTTTTCATCGTTTATTTTGACCACAACTGTGAACCTGCAATGAAGGAAACTTTTCTAAAACACTCTTATATTTTTCTTCCTATACTTAATAACCTTCTAATATTAAACTTTGGTTTTATTATCTACAAAGCACTTTAGGGTAACTGTGAGGTATTGAATGTTCATGTGTCTTTATTATATCCAACTCCTGATTATCACAATTCTTTAATGTAAATATCCTTAAATGTCTCTTTCCTGGTCACAAATACATGTACTTTATTAGTTTTAATGGTATTTTTAACTACTTAACTGCTTTTAAAGCAAAATTATTTATTTTTTTAAAAAGCAAAATAATGCATGAGGTAAGCATAATTACAAGCAAGCCTGTGAAGCCCTAACACCAGGACACAGCTCAGCCCTGCAAAACTATACAGAGAGGAAAGATTAGCTAATTCTGATTTCATGGAACCAGACATGAAATTATGCTCACCTTTGATACCTGCAATGTACACTACTTAGGAAGTGTAAAAACTATCTGGTGCATTGTGAGACATAAATTTAAAGTACCTGATACTACTTAGGAAGTGTAAAAACTATCCGGTGCATTGTGAGACATAAATTTAAAGGCAGCGTCACTCTCCACCCCACCCACATCAAAAATACCCACAACAAACCCACAACCAAAAAACTCAGTCCTGCCCTTCCACACTCAACTGCTGATCCCTTTCTCCTCTGTTCCTCCACTACACAACTGTGCACACACTGCTTCCCATATGGTAACTCCAGGAGTCGGAATGGAGATCTGATGCAGCTCGGGACTGACTGTACTGGGTCTGTCTGGGATGGAGCTAACTTTCTTCAGAGCAGCTGGAATGGTGCTATGTTGTGGATTTGGGATTAAACCAGATGATAACGATGTTTTACCTACTGCTGAGCAATGTTTGCACAGCACCAGAACCTTTTTCTTTTTCCCACTCTGGCCTTCCAGCAAGTAGGGCGGGATGTGTGAGAAGCTGGGAAGAGACACAACCAAGGCAACTGGCCTGAGGGATAATCCATGCCATATGGCATCACACTCAGCAATAAAAGCTGGGAGAAAAGGAGAAAGAGGGGACATTTGGGGTTGTAATGTTTGCCTTCCAAAGTAACCATTGAGCATGATGAAGTCCCACTTTGCTGGAAACAGCTAAACATCTGCCTGCTGATGAGAAGCAGCCAGCAAATTCCTTATTTTGCTTTGGTTGCACATATAGCTTTGCTTCATCTATTAAACTGCCTTTATTTTGATCCACAAGATTTTCCCCCTTTTACCCTTTTTATTCTCCCACCATCCCACTGGGGGGAAGTGAGTGAGTGGCTGGCTGGGGGTTTCACTGCTGCCTAGGGTCAACTTATCACAGTGCCCTAATAACTAATGGTTGGATTTCAGACAAATCAGTCCTTGCACAGATCTGACACATCCTGCAGCTGCAAATCCCCTAATGTTTCTGTTACTGTCTTTGTACAAAAGGCAACAGAGGAGAAAACAACTACTAGATTTCTGCCTTGGGCAACAGCACAAACTTGCATCAAGTTCAAGTGACTGTTAGAACCTCAGGGTACATCTGTGCTTCAGATTGCAGTGGACCATATCAATGTTCACAGCCAATGAGATAGATTCACACAACAAAACACTCCACGTATAACACCATGAGCTTCTCTGTGGCACAATTTGTCTCAAACAGCTGAATGACTTTAGGCATTAACTTTTTTCATTATTCCAACTTCACTCTCCTCTTCCCTTTAATAAATTGTTTGGGTGTAAAACAATGCAAATGCAGAACAGTGTTTGCAGTCATTGCGTAAGCAAGCCGTAAGCAAGAGATCTTAAGGGGGCAAACAGTAGAACAAGGTGTCGTGGTTTAACCCCAGCCAGCAACCAAGCCCCATGCAGCTGCTTCCTCACTGCCCTCCAGCAGGATTGGGGAGAGAATCAGAAGGGTAAAAGCTAGAAAAACTCACAGGTTGAGATAAGGACATTTTAAGTAGGGAA
>NW_008652682.1:13395-17873 GCF_000695815.1 Acanthisitta chloris
GTAAAAGCAGGAAAACTCATGGGTTGAGATAAAGACAGTTTAATAGGGAAAGCAAAAGCTGCACACACAAGCAAAGCAAATCAAGGAATTAATTCACTGCTTCCCATGAGCAGGAGCTGTTCAGGCAGCTCCAGAACAGCAGGGCCCCATCATGTGTAACAATTACTTGGGAAGACAAACAGGATCACTCCAAAGATCCCCCTCTTCCTTCCTCCTCCCCCACTTCATATAGTGAGCATGATGTCATATGATATGGAATATCCCTTGGGTCAGTTTGGGTCACCTGTCCCAGCTGTGTCTCCTCCCAATCTCCCATGCACCCCCAACTTCCTCACCAGTGTGGCAGTACAGAAAGCAAAGGCCTCGGTTCTGTGCAAGCAACTGCTCAGCAATAACAAAAACATCTCTATATCATCAACCCTGTGTTCAGCACAAATCCTAAACACAGCCCCATACTAGCCACTGTGAAGAAAGTTAACTCCACTTCAGCCCAAACCAGCACACAAGGATACCACAGTGTGGCACATACTCTACATACAGGAAACAGCAAACAAAAAAGAACCAAATAAAAACCCATGAAAGAAAGACAGTTCTTTGGAAAAGATATAAACACAGATTACTATACACATTCAGCTTTGACATTGCATCCAAAATTCACTGTTTTATTTAACATAAACACAGATTACTATACACGTTCAGCTTTGACACTGCATCCAAAATTCACTGTTTTATTTAAGCGTCCTGAGGAAATCTGCAGTCTGAGTCTCCATGACCCAAGAGTTAATTACCCCAGTTGAGGATTAGCTGAATGTGTGATAAACAAGCTGGTGACAATGTAGAGTCATACTTACTTATCATGGACCCCAAGTTAATAAACAATTCCAAGACTTGACAGGTTTAGGCAGGACTGGCCTAGCTGTCCAGACGCTGCATTCCCAAGAAAGCTTGCGATCACTCAGGACTGAGCCACCTTGGGCTCTCTCAGATTTCTGTGTTCAGCAGTGACCCTGACCAACATTATAGAGGAAGCAGATACAGCATCAAAACCAGGATGGGACGGGAGGTATCTCTGTATCATGCTTCAGACAACTGCAGGAGGATTTATGAGATGGGATAGGACCAGGGAAGTGATTTCTTCACCTGTACTCAGTGCTGGTGAAGCCACACCTTGAATACTGTGTACAGTTCTGGGCCCTTCAGTTCAGGAAGGATATTGAGGTGCTGGAGCAGGTCCAGAGAAGAGCAACAAGGCTGGTGAAGGGACTTGAGCACAAGTGCCATGAGGAGAGGCTGAGGGAGCTGGGGGTGTTCAGCCTGGAGAAGAGGAGGCTCAGAAGAGACCATATCACCCTCTACAACTCCCTGAAAGGAGGTTGTAGTCAGGTGGGGGTTAGTTGTTCCCAGGCAACCAGCAGTAGGACAAGAGGGCACAGACTCAAGCTCTGCCAGGGGAGATTTAGGTTAGATATTAGGAAGAAATTTTTTTATGGAGAGAGTAATTAGGCATTGGAATGGGCTGTCTGGGGAGGTGGTGGATTCACCATCCCTGGAGGTTTTCAAGATGAGACTGGATGTGGCACTTCATGCCATTGTCTAGTAACCAAGGTAGGGTTGGACTTTATGGTCTTGGAGATCTTTTCCAACCTGGTTGATTCTATTATTCTATGACACAGCACAGAAGAGTTAGGGAACCAGCTCAGCACCAGCAGTGGCCAATGCATCCTGCTAGCAGGCAGAGCCATGGGAAAGAGCACAAGGGCACTGAAGGAGCTTTACAGCATTCATCACTGTAGTCAGACAATTTACACTGTATCCTTGGAATAGCCCAAGTTATCCAGTGTCTTCCTAGATACCACTGTCACACAATGGGCTGAATTGTATTTGTGAATGTAGCAGAGGACACAGAAAATAAATGAAAGAGCACAAGGACACCAGACAGGTGTCAAGGAACTCTTGTGCTTTATTGTACAGTCACAGTAACACCAGCAACCAGCCCACTGGTTAGACTGAAAAGGTGGTGGCTAACAAACACTTAAATTTGTACAATACATTTCAATAAGTTCTCAACTCCCACAACTTATCAAAGGCACTGACTAACAAGCCACAGCACACAACCAAAGGTGTTGGCTCACAACACAGCAATATTCAAAGACGCTGGCTAAAAATCCACAACACACTTCTACAATCTCCCCACTCCCACAAAATTCAATATGGAGTACAGCGTAGAATATGATAACTGTGCTTTGCACAGGCAAAGCAAGAGAGGAAAGAAATAAAGACAGAAAAGGGAGAGAAAGAACAAAGAATATCACCAGTCCTTAGATCCTGTATCGGTCCTGTTGCGTGGATAGTCCAGAGCTGGGGTTGTGAGACAAAGAATGAGAAAGAGGAAAAAGAGATCAAGGGGAGGCAGGTCTGCTCCCTTTCATAGTTAGCCTGGTGCACACCTCTTTGTAAAATAGACTTTTCATGCCAGTCTGTTCACAGGTGCACAGCCAGCCCTTCGAGCCCTCCTCCAGGACGGCGGGGTAGGACTGAGCATAAGTCTCATGGTGGAGTGGGAATTTGGCTCTGAACAGCACCGCCTCACCTCTGCAGGAATCTCTTTTACCAATCACATCTTTCCTGTCATAACTGTCAGAATGTTTGAGACAACACAACATGCCCAGACTCCAGCTCAAACCAGCACACAAGCCACGCCACAGCACCAAAGGTGTTGGCTCACAACACAGCAATATTCAAAGACGCTGGCTAAAAATCCACAACACACTTCTACAATCTCCCCACTCCCACAAAATTCAATATGGAGTACAGCGTAGAATATGATAACTGTGCTTTGCACAGGCAAAGCAAGAGAGGAAAGAAATAAAGACAGAAAAGGGAGAGAAAGAACAAAGAATATCACCAGTCCTTAGATTGGCTCACAACACAGCAATATTCAAAGACGCTGGCTAAAAATCCACAACACACTTCTACAATCTCCCCACTCCCACAAAATTCAATATGGAGTACAGCGTAGAATATGATAACTGTGCTTTGCACAGGCAAAGCAAGAGAGGAAAGAAATAAAGACAGAAAAGGGAGAGAAAGAACAAAGAATATCACCAGTCCTTAGATCCTGTATCGGTCCTGTTGCGTGGATAGTCCAGAGCTGGGGTTGTGAGACAAAGAATGAGAAAGAGGAAAAAGAGATCAAGGGGAGGCAGGTCTGCTCCCTTTCATAGTTAGCCTGGTGCACACCTCTTTGTAAAATAGACTTTTCATGCCAGTCTGTTCACAGGTGCACAGCCAGCCCTTCGAGCCCTCCTCCAGGACGGCGGGGTAGGACTGAGCATAAGTCTCATGGTGGAGTGGGAATTTGGCTCTGAACAGCACCGCCTCACCTCTGCAGGAATCTCTTTTACCAATCACATCTTTCCTGTCATAACTGTCAGAATGTTTGAGACAACACAACATGCCCAGGCTTATGCCTGGGCTTCCACAACATGTTGGTACCCAATCAATTAATATACACCCAGCCTTTATGGTTAGAAATCAACAATGCTCTGTAAAACTAAACAAAACTCAAAGCACTCAAATTAGCATAGGTCATAAGCTGAAATACTTGCTCCAACCCTACACACTTCCTGAGAGATTTCACATCAGATGCATGACATGCTCCCAATTTAATTACAAGTTATTACTTGTAATAACTTGCTGTTGTGCATTGCTGTTGTTTCCCAAAAAAGAGCCATCAATGCTGAAATAAGTTATCTCTTCAAATTCTATCCCATGATGTCCTCCTCATGCACCTACCACTCAATTTATGTTTTCAACCAGCTCCCCTGCTACATGTATGCTTTCAGCAAATTAACTTTCTTGACTGCAAGCTTTACCCAGTTTGTTCAATGCAGGAAGACACTTGCTGGTTACATACATACATAGTTAACTTACTTAGGATCATGAGATGGTCCAGTCATACTGATGTTGTCATAAAGCAGTTTGCATTTACGTATTTGACAGTAATGGTTGATCTTCTCCATATACTCACGATCCATGTTGACACAGTAAGTTCTGCAAAGCAACATTCAAAGATGTGTCTGTGAGTCTAAGCATAGCAACATTCAAAGATGTGTCTGTGACTCTAGGCATAGAACAGAGACAGCCCCTAATCCTGGCAGATTTCTGCTGATATAAAATAGAAAGCTGGAACAAAGTGCATGAAAAAATAATTCGAATTTCTAATTCAAACTGCTGACTTGCAGCAGCTTTTGCAGAGTCATAGCTTGGAATGAGAGTTTTAGAAAGCAGAGTGAAGAATTTAGTGATTAGGATCCTTGACAGGAAAAGACAGAATCATTCACCGAATCTCGGAGGTGGCAGGGGGAAGTAATCGGTAGCATTTCTCCAGATTTAGAATCGTTCCCTCCGGATGGGAACTAAGCGGCACTTGAACATATCCCTTCAAACAATGGGATTAGGGTTAGGGTTAGGGTTAG